>NC_073353.2:0-275000 GCF_027580225.2 Misgurnus anguillicaudatus | reverse complement strand
TTACATATGAAGTTTATATCAGTGCACAAACAGTGTATTTAAAGACATCTCCTCCGGACGGATTTTAAGATCCATGGCTCCTCTCGTCTCATCATCATCTGTTCGTTTCATCTCCTGCTCTTGCATGTGTTGCTGAGTCATCTCTCATATACAAAATAAAAACTCCTGGATGACAAACTGAAAGCTTTACGTTGGCATTTTTCTGTAAAATGGACACAAAAGAATAAAGCAGCACATGTGATGTTTTGTATAAAGGGTTTGTAAATACACATACAGTACACCGACATATAAAGTTTGCTACATTCATATAAGAGTTAAATTAATTTCCAAAATACCAGAAAGCATGGCTATGACTAATATAATAAAACCATGGTTACTTTTTCTAAGGGCTGACTTAAAAATTCAACAGAGATGACAATATAACACAAAAACACAATAAACACCCATGTAAGACACTTATGCAATGGTTATTTGTATTGTATTTTAAGTGTTTTGTATGCAAACGTTATGTAGCATGTTTTCTCACCGACTGTAGATACCATCGCTTCTTTAATACATGGACGATGAAATGATGATCCAACACACATCTTTAATTTCTCAGCACTGTTGCACTTTAAACACTTTGTTCTGTGCCCGAAACTTTATAAACTTCTCCCGAACCGGTAGCTGTGTGCGCCGGATCCTTAGCGTGGTGAGTTCGGCGTTGTAACGAGCCTTTGTTTTTTACATATGCAGATCATTTTCTACAGTCCGAAGTACAAACATAGCAGGCATCTTCCGTTAAACAGTAAATTACTGGTGATCCCGATTATTTTTAAAGTTTTAAATCTGCAGACAGATGAATGTGCATCTTGCCAGAGACTCAGATAAACTCCGCCTTTGACCTTTACCACTCCCCTAGCCCCGAGAAGCCCGCTCTGGCCCAAGGAATTTGGCGGGCCAGAAAAGCCGGGCCTTAAGCCCCAATGAAGCACCAGTGAAGGACGATCATGCCCCGGAAGTGACAATGCAAACGCCACAGGCCTCGGCAGGCACTGGCACGCCCGCTTGAAGCCCGATAGTCACGAGGTGAGATCTTGCATGGAGCACCAGTCTGAGGGAGATTGACAGTCATGTTTAGCTTCTTCCATTTTCTAATGATTGCTCCAACAGTGGACCTTTTTCCAGCCTTGTGGAGGTGTACAATTTTGTCTCTAGTTTCTTTGGACAGTTCTTTGGTCTTGGCCATGTTGGATTCTAACTGATTGTATGTGGTGGACAGGTTTAAGCAGCTAACTCAAACAGGTGCATCTAATTAAGGATAATAAATGGAGTGGAGGTGGAAATTTTAAAGGCAGACTAACAGGTCTTTGAGGGTCAGAATTCTAGCTGATAGACAGGTGTTCAAATACTTATATGCAGCTGTATCATACAAATAAATAGTTAAAAATAATCATACATTGTGATTTCTGGATTTTTTTTGGATTATGTCTCTCACAGTGGACGGGCACCTGCGGTGACGGTTTCGGACCCCTCCATGATTTCTAGGTGGAGGGCTTGCAAAGTGGCAGGGTGTTAAATACTTATTTTCCTCACTGTAAGAGGATAATGACAGGGTATTCACAATGTACTGTTTAAAAGGTCAGAGAGATGTTGGTTTTGCCGGTTGTTGATGAATACCAGCTGTGAAATATCACAACGCCCTTAAGCAGCCACTTCTCAGGAAAACAGTGAACAGTGTCCAGATGTGAAGTGAGCTAGGGTCCTTAGCAGTGCCCGAACCTGCATACACAATATACTAATTCACAACCTTGGGAGCTAGGGGACGAATTGAGACACAGGGACACTCTGAGGAAGGCTGGATGGTGCAGTGTTGTAGTCATTTTTTTATGTTTCTAATGTTAGCCATGTTTGAATAAAGGTTTTTGTATTTTGGAACCGGAAGAAGTGCCTTGAATCCTTATTTATTTAGCTTCAAGTTTGAACCCAACGAAAGAGCACCTTCTGGAACTCCTAAAGGGATAGTTCACCCAAAAATTAAAATTCTGTCATCATACTCACTCTCATGTTGTTACAAACCCTTTTTTGTTCTGATGAGCACAAAGAAAGATATTTTGAGGAATATTGGTAACCAAAACGTTTGTCGACCCCTATTTCTTCCATAGTATTCTTTTTTCCAACTATGGAAGTGAATTGAGTCCACAAACAGTTTGGTTACAAAAAAAATTCTAAAAATCTTCCTTTGTGTTAATCAGAACAAAGAAATTGATGTGGGTTTGTAACAACATAAGAGTAAGTAAATGATGACAAAATTTTCATTTTCGGGTGAACTATCCCTATAGACCGTTTCAGCAGTAACAACATAAACAAGCGGCTGTCGCAATCCGCACGTAACTTCCGGTAAATTCCGCTAATAATAAATAACAACAAAGTACTTTAAACGTAGTTTATTTATATAACAAGCAAAAAAAAAACACATAGATTACCTAGGAAACCAAAACATTTGTTATTTTAGACGAGGCATTTGTTCAAGAGATCAGTTTAGCAACTAGTCAGACCATTAAAAAAACGAAACCGGAAGTAAGGTTTGGATCCAGAAGTGTATCACATTTGTCCGATGAATCCGTCTATAAACGGAGGTCTTTCAGTAAGAAGCCCCCCAAGATTGTCTCCTGGATTAATAAATTCAAATGTGTTTGGCTTAAAATAACAAAGTCATATATAAGTAAAATATGAACTAATTTTAAATTTGAGGTCAAGTCATTTTAAAATGAATAGAGCAAATTAAGTCCTCTTTTACATCGAGTAAATGCATACAATCTGTTAATGAAATTTTTATGCTTGTTTTTTTCATTAATACATTGATATAGTTTATCTTATTTATTCTTAGTTATACATTAATATAAATTGACTCACTTCTTTGTTTGTGTGTGTGTTAAATCCATGTCAGTGGGATGGTGTTGGACCCATTCCTGGTTTTACAAACTCCCCTAAAGGTGCTGAAATGCTGTGGCACCCATCTGTAGTGAAGCCGTATCTCACCCTATTAGCCGAGAGCTCGAATCCAGCCACACTTGAAGGCTCTGCAGGGTCACTCCAGAACCTCTCCGCTGGAAACTGGAAGGTGTGAGATTGTTCCCTACAACCCGCAAAGGACCAGTTGTCTACAGTCTAACAAAAAAAAAAACATAATTTCATTAATCTGTGGTGCATGTGTGTCTGTAGTTTGCGGCATATATACGCGCATCAGTGCGTAAAGAGAAGGGTTTGCCAATACTGGTGGAGTTACTGCGCATGGACAATGACCGGGTGGTGTGTTCCATTGCCACTGCACTCAGAAACATGTCCCTGGATGTGAGAAATAAAGAACTGATTGGTGAGAGCACCACCACCAGTGTGCACACATGCAAATAACCCGTATTGACTGTGTTTACACATGACATTTGGAGTTTTACTGTTTAAAAATAGGCAAAATCCGAGTCCATGTGAGTCTTTTCAAGTTTTATTTATCATATCGTCGCTGCCTGATGAAACTCACGTATGTCCGAAACGGTTACTTTTCAGAAAGTGAAAAAAACACCGTATATCAAAAGCAGTTGAATGTAGCGTTGTCATACTTGGTACGGCATATTTACATGTAACCATATTCTTGCCAGTGTCATGATATAATCCACATTTGACCAAAATTGAGTTTAAATGGACATGCGTGCATATTTTACAGTAACTTTGATCGATACGCGTTCTTCCGATGATTAATTAGAATGGCCAAAGTCGCGTTTCGTATTGACAGATGAATACGCTCAGTTTATTAAATAGCCTACGTCTTGGTTAAATACGCTTAGTTTATTTAATATTAAGTATAAGTGTATTAAATGTCTCTTGCAAACCATTAAGGGACAATGAATCAATACACTGACATGGTAATGCTACACAACAGGGGCGTCAGTTTGTGTTGAAAAGTGGTGGGGACAGAAGATCAGATAAAAACATTACTGCAGGACGGGAAAAATATTGAATAACGCGCATCAAAAATGGGCATAGCGTAGGCCAGTCAACAACAAGAAAATACTCAGCATAAATTTATAAATCCCTGCAACACCAGCTCAACCGAACAGTGCCAGCACCATACCGTAGAAAACAGCAGCGCGTTTAATAAATGATTACAATGAATTTCATTACATATGTACAAGAAAACACACCATAAGCATACAACACAACATATGTGACACTAGACCACAAAACCAGTCTTAAGCATCGCTTGATTTTTCAGAACATTTTAACCAAATGCTTTCAAAAAGTGGTGGGGAAATCCCCAGCGTAAATATCACCAATGCTAGACAGATACTTTGTTTGCACAGTCCTACCGTAATTAAGTAACTCCTAGATGTTAGTCTGGCGTCCGGGGGAAACGTTTACCTCGAAGGAAAGTCATTGTCATGTTTAATCGGCTATATCCAGTGCTGAGGTTCGATGAAACTTTACGAGACCGGCGAGACGCTTCACAGGCGGAAGATATGCGGCGTGATTGACAGCTTTGACACCAAACGGGTACGTGAAAATCAGATGACATGATTTCACAAGTTTTCATTGGCTATTTAGGTATGTGACGCATACTGTATATGGAAATGAACCTGAACATTCAATCTGTCGAAAAATCTCAAAATCTGCAAAATGAACATACGTGAGTTTCATCGGACAGCGACGATATATACAGTAAAACACAGCCAGTAGGACAACTTCATACATATTAAAAGAAACAATTACACAGATATGAAGTAAATGTAGAAAGAAATATACTAATTTAATGTAACTGTAATGCAATTGCTGTATTTCAGGGAAATATGCCATGCGGGACCTAGTGAACCGGCTGCCTGGAGGAAACACCACACTGCTGTCTGATGATACAGTGGCAGCCATCTGCTGCACCTTACACGAGGTCACCAACAAAAACATGGAGAATGCCAAAGCTCTGGCAGACACCGGTGGGATAGAGAAACTTGTCAATATTACCAAGGGGAGAAGTGATAGGTGAGACCCAGCCATAAATCTGTATTAGTCAAACGCGCTTAATCATCTGTCTGAACTAATAAAGAAGACCACATGATAAATGTTTGGCATGTGTGTTTTGGTAACAGATACTCTGTAAAGGTGGTGAAGGCTGCTGCTCAAGTTCTGATTGGACTATGGCAGTACAAAGACCTCCGCACCATCTATAAGAAGGTGAGCAGCAGCACTGAATAATTACATCGGCTTCACATCAGTCTTTGGGTGTGTTTAGGATAAGGAGAACTTTATTATCTGTCAAGTGACAGAAATTTGTCTTTGACAAGACAGGCTCAAATAACATTTAAAACAGTAAAAACATATACAAGAACAAATAGACAGTAATCAGTTTCACTCTACAACAAAATACAAAAAATTGTTTTGGTCTATAAATAATCATTCAGTATAGTAATGGCCGTAGGAATAAAAGATTTTTTGTATATATTTTTTCTTGCAAGTGGGACCCTATAACGTCAAGCTGATGGTAATAACTGAAATGATTGATTAAGTGGATGTGTTGGGTCCTGTGTGATTTGTAGTGGCTATCCTCAACACTGACCGTGTGTAAAGTTCGTTAAGGGGGTTTGAGAGAAGCCTAATATCTTGCTGGCTTGATTTATTATACATGCAAGTTTTGTTTTATACTTAACGGTAAGACAATTATACCAGGCTGAAATATTAAAAGTTAGTAAGGATTCAATGAGTGATTGATAAACCCTGATTAAAATGTCCTTACTCACATTAAAATCTCTGAGTTTCCTCAGCAGTTGTAGACGCTGCTTGGCTTTTTTATACACAGTGTCTACATGCTGTGAGAAGGACATAGATGTATCAATCTCTGTTCCAAGGTATTAAAAAACATTAACTTGTTCAACTGGCTTGCCATTGATACTGAGTGGTTGAAACATGTGCTGTGTACTCTTAATTTCCCTACTCTGATAGCACAGCTCCTTGGTTTTATCAATATTAAGGTCTAAAGAGATGTTTTGGAATGTTGTGTATATGTACAGTATTAAAAGCAGATGAAAAGTTAGGGCTGCACGATTCGGAGAAAAAATCTTGCTATTCGCGATTTAAAGTGCGATTCATTAGTATATAATAAAAAAGCTACATCCAGGTTTGTTGTGGTGGTTTTAATAGTACCAAAGAAAGATGTTGTGCTAGTGTTTATTTAAAACCTCTTAAGCATTTTACCAAGTTGTCTGCAGGACTTTGCTCTTCTGCAGACAAACTTTTTTTAATCTAAGAACATTAAAATACAATTTAACAAAAATTTATTGAAAGTTTTATTTAAAATAACATATAGGCCAATGTATTTTGGCTGTCACTACAACAATGCTTCTGACAAGCAAATGTTTAGTTTTTTCTTTTAATCATAAGACTATACTCATCTTGTTTTACTTTTCAGGCATCTGTAATAAATGTAAATATATTAGTTATTAAAATCTATGATTTAACATAAGCAAAAGATACAAATAAAACACTGCACAGTCCTCACTGTAGGATTTTAAATGTGGAGCTGCAGAAGCTTGTTCAGTTAAGAGTAAGGAGTGATTTAAATTTTTGGTGTGTAATAAACATTTCTGACACAGAAAGCACCAGGTTACTGTCACTTTAAGACACAAGACAGCTTTAAAACTGCTCTGCTTCAATATACTGATAAACATCCAGCTGTTTATGTTCACTTAGACAAGAAAGAAAACTTAAGTTTAGTGATCACGCATGTGCTGACTGCTCTCTGTGTTTGCACGCTTCATGAACCCTCGTGCCTGTAAATATTCAAAGCGGTGCAGATGTGCGCGTGCAAGAAAGTATAATGTACCTCTTTCGTCTGCTGTGTTCCGGGCTTTAATGAAACCTGCTTATAGTCTGATGAGGCGCTTGTCATTGTTTGCGATGCATGACGAGAAACGGACCTATACACACCTTTCTTTAAGTCCAACATTACACAAAAGGGAAATGTTTTCGCGCATTTCTGTCCTTTCATTTGCCGGTTAATGAGTTATAATGGGTTTTTAAAATGACTGAATCCAAAATCTGCCAACTTCATGACATTCCGCGTTGTGCAGTTAATTCCACTTGTATGCATTTTGCGATTCTTCCCGTGTTTTCCGCATCGCGGAAATCATATGGCCGTACACTTTGTTGAGGAGTTGAACTGCTGCTCGCTCATGTTTTCCAAATGGTGTTATCTGACATGTAGCCAGCTCAGTGTTAATGCACTCTATTGGTTTAAACTGCATCAAACGTAAAATGCGCATGAAGCGAACTGTCAAAAACTGCGTACTAGATGAATGTTATATTTGATAGTTTTGAATCGAAATAATCGCAGCTCTTGCTATTCGAAAATTGCATCCATTCACATCGCGATTTCGGTTTAAAAATGATTAATCGTGCAGCCCTATGAAAAGTCCATAAATAAAATCCTTGTGTGGGTATGTGATGAGTCCAGCTGTTTTGTTACAGTGTCCAAGAGAGTTAAAGTTGCATCCTCCACTCCACGTTTAGCTTTGTAAGCAAACTGGAGTAGGTCTAGTCTTCCTGACACATAGATGGAAAGGTGGTTACCTACCACTTGTTTCAGACATTTACATAGCAGCAATGTCAGGGCAACTGGGCTAAAATCCTTGGGGTCTTTGGCATATGTCTATTTAGGAATCGCGATGATAGTTGACTCTTTCCACTGGTGAGGAACACAGCTTGAATCCAAAAGGCCCTGAAAGAGCTTGGTGAAAACCCCACTTAACTGGGTGGAGCAACCTTTAAGCACTTTACCTCTGAGCCTGTCAGGGCCAGGGGCTTTGTGTGGGTTCACTCGCCTCAGAATAGATGCTACTATTTGCTCCTCAATGATGATAGTCTGGTGGGATAGGTTGAGACTAGGTGGATTCCAGCTGGCTGATGTACTCCCTTTATCAAAGCTACTGAAGAAGTGGTTTAACTGCTCTGCAAAGGAGGCAGGGTCTTGACAGTTAATCGCTACAGGTTTAGATGTTCTCCCCATTATGGTGTTTAACCCCTGCCATGCCTCCCTCGCATTCCCAGCGGTTAGTTTCTGTTCCACTTTTTCCTTGAAGTGAAGTTTTGCCATCTTAGCCTTCCTTTTTAAATTCTTTCTGTAACTCCCGCACTGAGAGTGTATCACCTTCTAAAAAGCCTTCTTTTTTAAACTAGACAGGCTTTCATGTCCTTGGTGACCCACAACTTATTATTTGGATGTATTATTATTTGTTTAGTTGGCGTTACAACATCCTCACAGAATAAGATGTAAGAAGTTATTACGTCAGTCAGTAGATTAAAATCATTCCCGCAATCCTCAAAAAACAAACCAGAAAGTCAGTCAACAAAACATCTTTTTAGTGTTTCTGAAGTCTCTTCGTTCCACACATTGATTATTTTTTTCAATGGTACTTCCCTCTTGAGTTTTGATCTGTACTTTGGCAACAACAGAATAACCTTATGGTCAGAACGACCAATAGGAGGACGGGATTTTGATATGTATCCATTCGAAACATTGCCATAGCACAAATCCAGTCTATTATGCATTCTAGTGGGGACTGTAACATATTGCTCTAGATTAGGTAAATGCGTGGTAACATCACACTTGTTAAAACCCCCCAGCAAAAATACAGGTTGTTCACCAACTTGATTGACAGCCCTATTGTAACTGTCTGCTATATGTTCAGCAGCAAGGGTAAAATCAGGTCCTGGTACATATACTAAAATCACCGTAATCTGTGAGAATTCTCGGGGTAAATATGAAGGTCTAAAGGACACAGTCATTATTTCAAAGTGCTTGCAACACTCAGTCTCACTCACTGTAAAGTTATTAGCCCACTTGTTTTTGACAGCTATGCAGAGCCCACCACCAATCGACTTCCGTGTTTTCCGTACATCCCTGTCAAAGCGTATGATGTTTAAGCCATCCAAATCAAAATCCACGTGAAAGCCATGTTTCTGTAAGGCAGAACAAACTTGTTTGACTGTAGTCCGAGTCCGATCTCAAAAGTGTAGACAGCTCGTCAGCCTTGTTCCGCAATGATCGTACGTTTGACAAGGTCATTGCAGGTAGCGGTAATCTGCTTCCTCTTCTCCTCAATCTGTTACGAATACCTCCTCTAGACCCTCGCTTCCTCCGTATTTGCCTCCATTTACTGCCACGTATTAACTACAAAGGAATCTGTGTTGTAGAGAGGGATAATTGCGATGGCTCCAAGTTAAGCCGACTCAGCTCCAGCAGCTGAGTCCGTGTGTAAGCGAGCCTGCCTGGGTTAGCGTTAAACGGAACATCAGGTCCCAAAAAAAGTCAATTTACGCAATAAAAACTCACAATCGCGAGCCAGATGCACACTAATTGTAAGACTGTTATTGTTGACATTTCTTTAAACGTTAAAACACACTATAAACACAGCGCAACGTGTAAAACAAACAAACAAACAAAGAGCCTGACCGTGTCGAGAGTCGCTTTGTCGCACAGCGCCCCGCTGTTGTTATACTGTATATCAGGGCTAGTCAACTGCCGGCCCGCGGGCCAAGTGCGGCCTGCCAATCATCTTTTTCCAGCCCGCCGGTCACCTTTGGCCGTTTCTCAATCAGAAGGCTGCAGCCTCCGGAGGTCGCATATGCAGACTGCATTCGTCATCAAGTTTAAGTTAACTGAGCATTACATTCACAAATCATAAGTATATTACAACAATTTACGATTAACTAAGAATAATAGTCAACTTTATAATTGTTAAAATTCTGAAATTAGACTTAATGACGTATGCAGCCTGGAAATGCGACCTCCGGAGGCTGCAGCCTTATTGAGAAACGACCATAGTCTGATTTAAATTCAGCGTGGTTACTTTTACCTTACCACTGTACAAGACAACACAGAAAGGGGCTGTGTGGGGTGCCAACCATTTGCGGGTGTGTAATTATCTGATCCAATTCGAGCTTTGGATGCATTCAAGAAAATAAACTTATGCGACTACACCGCATGTGACACGGCAACCGTCCGGAAGTGATGTATTTCAGTGTGTTCCAATCAAAACTGTGTGCAAAGTTAAAATTATTAATTATTTTTTGTTTAACTTTATCAGTAACACTTGAATACTTTAATTACTAATAAGTAAATTATTAACTATACATATATTCTCTCCCATGACAAATTTACTATTAAACTACGTTTTCGTTACGATTGCCACTAGGGGGCGAACTCCCGACAGTTATATCTGTATGTAATGTACAATGGAAAGGCTGTTTAGCCTATGTATCTATAAAATATTAAAAAAGAAAACATGTAGTGCAATTTTAGTCATTAGGAGAAGACTGGCTATATGTTGTGAATACTTGACATGTAACAATTAATGAAAGTTAATCAGTTATAAACAAAATGTTTAGGAGTGTTGATCTTTTACATTTTTATTATTAACATTTGGCTCTTACATGCTAAACTGCAATTGTTTTTAAATATTCATAAAGAAAATATGAGTTTTCAGTAATTAAAAGGCTTTTAATTTTTTTTTTTTGGAAAATGCATGTTTTTAATGTTTTTTTTTTTTCAAATATACTACAACAAAAGTAACAAAAATGACAACAACACACACACATATATGGTAAAAGTAAAAAATATATCAAAACTAAAAATAGGGGTCAAAAAGTAGTTGAAGACCCCTGCTGTATATTATGCTGTTTTTCATCTGTTTGTGCAGGATGGCTGGAATCAGAATCACTTCCTAACTCCCATGACGACTTTGGAACGAGAGAACTTCAAGTCACAACCAACAAAACCATTAAACACACAACAGATGTCATCTGTGCATCACACAGGTGAGATTCAGCCGACACACTAATTCATGTACATATACATCATTGTTGTGAATCATGTCATAACAATGACGTAAACATTGTTGAAAAATTCATGTAAAGAGCATGTGATCATAATAATGATAACTGTATTACTTAGATTAGGGCTACATTTAGATTAATGCGTTTTTGATTTAAAACACATTAATTTTGCTACGCTTATGCTTTTATCCAGTGTGCTCCAGAGTTTTCATCCTTGTAAACGGAGACTTTCGTAAACGCTGCAGACCCTGTTTAGTTACCAGGTTGCGCTGCAGTGTAAACCGACCTTACCAAAGATTTATGTAACCCAGTGCTTCTCAAATAGTGGAGCAGGACCCCCAGGGAGGGCTCGAAGCGACACCAGGGGGGGCGGGCGAGACCCCGGGGAAAATACTTTTTCAGGAAGTGATTTTTTTTTGCACCGTCACCCCAATCACACTGATAAGCCGGTTTTTATTATTATTTATTGATTATATTTAATTTATTTTTTCAGTATCAAATGGTCAAAAAATATTATACTTTAAATAAGGATTATTTTTTTTATTTCAGGCAAATTTATGCATTTTAAGTCTTTTCTGTTACAGACTAAAAACAATGTTAATAAAGTTATTTTTTGTTGTAAGTTGATCAATATATTTTTTGTGTGTTTTCTTTTTGTGTTTTCTCAATGTTAATAAGGATACAATGTTTTGCAGATGTGTAATTTTATAGACAAATTATACTATTTATAGTTGCGGCGGACAGTTGGGGGGGGCGTGAAATGTTTACTTCTTCCTAGGGGGGGGCGTGACAGAAAATAATTGAGAAGCACTGATGTAAACGAATGAGTGCCCACATGTTCTCCCTTATCAGGTGTTATGATCCTTCCTTGATTCGTTAAGTCCTTATTATATGAACATCATTCTACCGAAAGATGACAATGACTAGCCGCAACGACAATAACATGGAGATTGAGCTGCAGGTTTTGCCAGAGTTTCAGTTTTTCAAATGCTTTTTTTAAGCATATTACATGTTTATTAATGACACAAACATCCAGAACGAGGGTATAGCTGGTTTCATCGGACGCACGCGCGTCTTTTGCAGTTACACTTTTGGACAGAACTTAACTTCCAGTCTCTGTTTGCTTAATGGTATGACTAGTTGCTAACCGAAACATTGAAATTACCTCGTCGAAAATAACAAATGTTTTAATTTCCTTGAGATGAGGGAAGACGGCGATCATGGATCACCGCTATGTGAAGGGAGGTTTGGCAGCCGATCTGTAGTTAACATTGTATACATTATATAGTACACATTTTACACAGTAATGTTAGCTCAGTTTAGTTTTTGATACACTTTAACTATGACTTGAAATAAGGTAATCTATTTGTTTATTTATTTTGATTGTTATCAGAAATAAACTACTGTAAAAGGACTCTGTTGTTATTGATTCTTTGTGGAAGATTTCCAGAAGTTACGAAAGCCATTTGTTCGTCTTTAACTACTACGATAAATATTTTCGCCACTAATGAGAAAATATAATTTGACAGCCGCCTTTAACGTGACAGCACATAATTTTTAAAGTGAAAGTAAATTTAATCTGTTAAATGGAGATTTGCAACTGAGGTTTGCCCAAAATAGTACACTTGGTGCCACCAGCTATTGCCACAGATTATAAATGCTATTGGATTCTGCCAACAATGCTGTATTTCTGAATGGCCTGAGGCTGGGATTAAGCAGATTTGAGACAAAATAATTTAATAAATGTATAGTCAGCATTTAGGGTTTTTGCATCTGAACTCATCATTGGTTTCTTCTGTTTTTTTAATTGAGTGTTTCCTAATTAATGTACTTGGACTAGCTTATTGCTTTATATTACCGGTTTTTTTGTTTTGTTTTTTGAAAAATACTGTGGAAAAGAAACAAAGAAAAAAAAACAGTGACCAAAAGATAAAAGAAGATTGAAATATTAAGTTGAATTGGGAGTTGCAGCAGTGAAGATCAATTCTAAAAAGAAAGAAATATGCTTTCTCTGTAAATATGACTGTATATATACTGTATACAAACTCTGTATATATGACTCATTTTGAGTTTGCATTAGCTCAATTTTAAATAAATTTGTTTATGTGGATTCTAATGAACTCAGATGTTTTTAATCTTTAGTGGGCAGCACCGCATCATCTCCATCCATGCTGGGCATTAAAGAAAGACACTCAAATAATCAAACCAAAAAATCTACTAAGCAGTTTAATAATTGCCAAGCAGAAAACAGCATCAATAAAAACACATACACAGGTAAGAGGGCGTTCTGTTATACATCAGGGCACAATTCACTGTATAAAGCGTAACTAATAATTTTAATTTAATTGTAAATTGTATCTTTCTGTATCTACAATTGAAATCATACTTTAAACTTGGTTTAATCTAGTTCCACAGTTTATAAAACTTCATAATGTTTGCTCTTAGCCTAATAAGGAAGCTGCGTTACATAAATCCATCTAACTCACTGTTGATTTTTAAGGTTTTGCAAAGCCATCTCAGTTATACATGGGGCCGTACACTTCCCTTAGCAGAGAGGACTCAAGGCGTGGTCAGGTAAGACAGCTTTAAACATGACACAATTCATCAATTCATAAAGTAAATGCATTATAATATTAAAGGCACAATGTGTATGTTTCTTGTAATAAAATACCCAAAAAACGACTAGCGCATTGTCTCGTAATGTCTACTTATATCAGCCAAAATGTTTTGAAACTAGAAAATTTGCATGTGCATTGAAGACTCCCATTAGCCACTTTGCGAGCCAGGGCTTCAAACAGGCCTCACGGAGCCAATAGCCTCCGACCAGCAGCAGGACAATAGTGCGGCAGTGCTTCCGTAAACCCCGCCCTTAATACGCCTAACTGAATCTAACATCACACAATCCTGCCCTTTTCACAGTAAGGAGGAAGTCAGTTTAAGCTGACAGGAGGCAGGTGTTAGATTGCATCATCATACAACAAACATAATGGAAAGAACCGAGGCGAATGTTTGCATGGTGAAAGCCAAAATGAGAAAATGGAGATGTTTGCTCCATCTGCGGTGTTACCCTTGAAGTTTATGTTGGCTGCACACTAACGAATCTTACAACGAGACCAGAGGTGGAAAGTAACGAATTACATTTACTCACGTTACTGTAATTGAGTAGTTTTTTTTGTGTACTTTTACTTTTTTGAGTAGTTTTTAAAATCTGTACTTTTACTTTTACTTAAGTATGTTTTATTTAAAGTATTGTACTTCGCTACATTTTAAATCATATCCGTTACTGAGTAAAAAAATATTTAAAAAAGCAAGGTGATAAAGACGCACAACGGATGATTGATGGGCGGGGGGAACGGGCAAAAGAACCATGGAGACGGACGAGACAGGCGCGCGCTAATGCAGACCCGCCTCAGTTCAAATCTTATGAAAGAAACCACTGGTCATATTTAAGCGACCACTTTCCACTGACGGGAAGTGAGTGTTTCATTCCTATGAAAGGTAGGATTCATGCTCTCGAGTACGAAATTGCAGACCGGGTTTTACCGCTCATTTGCACGGCGCGTTTTTAATACAATGCGCATTATCTTCCGCAGTCTAGCAGCTTCGCGTCAAGTCAAACACAACTTCAGAACGTCCTTGAGAATGCCCAGGTCATTAGACATTGCAGAGAGAGAGAGAGAGAGAGAGAGAGAGAGAGAGAGAGAGAGAATTTTGAATTTTAAAATGCCTTTTATTTACAGTGGCTCACATAACTTTTACTTTACCACATGACAAAAGTGCACAAGTGCAAAAGGTAACAATTCCTACACATCAACAAAACAAATTAATTAACCCATATTTGTAAAAAACAACTCCTCTTCAACCACAGAACACAAAACATTATTATAGCACCAAATCATTTCAAAACTTAAAAGATCATTTGTAGACTTATAAAAACAGAAATCAATCAAAACACGTGACTTAACCAGATTAAAAAACATGAACACCACATCATCCCCCGACATTCTTTCAACTCTGTTTTTTCTGCTTAAATAAATAGCCAGTTTTGCCTGACCCAAGACAAAATTTAAAAGTTGACAGGTGTACTTTCTGCTTCTGGCAAACTTAAAACCAAAAATAAAAAGTGACATAGAAAAACATTCATTACAATAACGGAAAACATTTTCCAGCAGAATAAATAAGAGTCGCAGTCTGTAACAGTTCATAATAGCATGAAAAATGGTCTCTCTTTGCAGACAAAAAGGACATGTCTCAGTAACATCAGGATTAAGCACAGAGATAAAAGCATTAACAGCAATTGCACAATGAATCAACTTCCATTGCAAATCTCCTGCTTTTTTAGACAACGGTGGCTTGTATAATGATCTCCATTCAGGTTTTACCTCGTCTACAATACCCAAAACCTTACGCCATGGTGTATTAACCCTGTTACCCAAAACTTTTTTATTAAAAGCTTTTACACATTTTTTATAAAAATCTTTACCAGTGGCTGTACATAAAACCAAAACCAATGACTTTCCATCATTGAGAAAAGGGCCACTATATCCATCCAGCTTTGGTGATATAGTAAGGCTGGGAAAATCGTCCATTACATAGTCACCACTGACATATCCAGCATTGTTTGACAATAGCAACATTTCTTCAGTGTTCATCATAGATTTCCATTTCATAAGCATTTGCTCAACAGTTCGTAGTGATTTTATTCTCAAACAGGAGGCTACTTCTTGCGATTTATCAAAATCTATTCCAGCTTTTTGAATAAGATGTCCAAATGTTATCATATGTGACTTCCGCAAAGTCTCCCCAAGTCCAAGAAAAGAAGAACAGTCAATTGTTAAATCGAAACGTGCTCCGTTGATTAGAGGCTCCTCCAAGAGCCAATACAGAGATGATGACATTTCAGCTCTCTGTAAGTCGAAGAGACTCAAAACCTTAAAAAGGTTGCGGTAAAAAATAGGTCGTCCATTCAGTATTAATTTGCTGGGATCCATGAAAAACAAACCTTTATCCAATCTCAGTCTTTCAACTTCATTAAAAATAGAACATGCAACAGCCCACCATCCTTTAGCTGCAGAACCATATAAAAAACGTTGCACAAATTGTAATCGAAAAGCAGCAATCCTGCTCTTCAAATGTATCAGTCCATGACCACCTTCTTCTTTTGGTAAAAACAGAACACTTTGAGGGACCCAATGTAGTTTGTACCAAAAAAAATTAACTAAAATCTCTTGAATTTTATCCACCGTTTTAACTGGGGGGTCTAAGACTGCCAACCTGTGCCAGAGACAAGATGCCACTAAATTATTCACAATTAGCGTCTTCCCTTTAAATGATAACTTTGGCGTTAACCATCTCCATTTATCAAGTTTATTTTAAATTTTTTCCTCAATCCCTTCCCAATTTTTCTGGCTGTATATTTCATCTCCTAAAAACACTCCTAAATATTTAAAACCTTCTTTCCCCCACCTTAAACCATCAGGAAGGTTTGGTATGTTTTTTACCCAATCTCCAATTAAAATGGCTTCACTCTTACTCCAGTTCACTTTCGCAGAAGATAAAACTTTAAAATCATCTAAAATTTTCATTAAAACATTTACATCATTTTGCCCTTTAACTAACACCACAACATCGTCAGCATAGGCAGATACTGAAATATTGGCATTACAAGCATGTAAATTCAATCCACAGATATTATCCCTCAATTTTTGCAACAGGGGTTCTATGGCTAGGCTATACAACATACCAGACAGGGAACAACCCTGTCTGACACCCCTGCGAACCTTGAAAGGAGAACACAAGCCACCGTTTATCTTAAGTACACTCTCAACGTCACCATATAAAACCTTCACTTTTTTAATAAAATCTTGTGATATCCCAAAAGCCTCCAAGGTTTTCCACAAATAAGAATGTTCAACTCGGTCAAACGCTTTCTCTTGATCCAATGAAATGAGACCAATATTCAAGTTCAGTAACTTAGAGACTTCAAAAATGTCTCTAATAAGTGTGATGTTGTCAAAGATGGATCTCTTTGGAACACAATATGTCTGGTCAGAATGCACTACCTGATCTATAACTTTAGCCAACCTATTTGCTAAAGCTTTTGATAGCAGCTTATAGTCGGAGCACAAAAGTGAAACCGTGCGCCAATTTTTAATCTCCAACAGGTCTCCTTTTTTGGGGAGAAGAGTAATAATCGCCCTACGGCTACTAACAGGTAGACAGCCTGAGCTTAAACTATCATTAATTACCTCCAAGAGATCATCTCCTATATCAGACCAAAAAAACTTAAAGAATTCTATGGGAAGGCCGTCAATGCCCGGCACTCTTCCAACATTCATACCTTGAAGGGCAGTGTGTAATTCCTCCAACTTCAATTTACCTGAGAGCTCTGTATTGGCGCTCTCTGGCATTTGCGGGAGATTTTTAAAAAACACACTTTCAGAGTCACATTCGGAGTCTAATTCAGTCTTATACAAGTCTGTATAAAAATCACAGGCCCTAGCTCGTATATCTTTATGACAAGATAAAATCGCACCTTTCTCGGAGCGTAAAGCATGTAAAAAACGTTTTTGTCCATTTTTCTTTTCCAAGTTGAAAAAGTATTTGGATGGTGTATCCATGTACTCCATGTTTAAAAACCGAGAACGAACCAGAGCTCCTTTTGTTTTTAAATTTAAAAATTCTTCAAGTTGTGCTTTTTTATTTAAAATCAATTCTGTGCAATTTTGCATATTTGTGGTGTTTGCTATATTCTGTAAATTTAAAATTTCAGCCTCCAACAATTCCATTGATTTATTTAGTTCACTGGTGACGTTTTGAGGGTACTGCTGACACAATTGTTTTATCTGGATCTTGCCAAAATCCCACCATTGCTGTATGTTTTGAAACGAAGCTTTACAATTTTTAAAATCTTTCCAAAAAAAACTAAAAACATCTTTAAAATCCTTATTACACAACAAATTTGTATTAAAATGCCAGTAAACACTTTGTGGTTTAATCTGATTCAAAAAGAAAGAAACTAAAACCATATGGTGATCAGAAAAACACACAGGTATTATAGTACAACTTTTATAAATACTCATTTGGTGCTTAAAACCATAAAAACGATCTAATCTAGCAAGGGACAGAGCATTGTCACGACTGTGAGCCCATGTATATTGCCTTTGTCCATCATGAAAATATCTCCAGATGTCACACAAATCATTGGCCTTTATCATCTTAGTGAGCCGCACTCGTGAAGGCATGTGAGGCTCAATATGATTTCTGTCAATAATATTCTCTGTACAGTTAAAATCTCCTCCTAAAAATAAGTATTCATCTGTGCAACATTTTTGTAATGTGGAATTCAATGTTTCTAGAAAAACAATTCTTTCAATAACTGAAGTAGGAGCATAAATACAAATGAAAATAAAAACATAATCCTCAAAAACTGCTCTTAATTTTAAAAGTCTGCCTTTCACAATTTCATCAACCTGATACGAGATTGGACAGAAACTTTTGGAAAAGAAAATACCCACACCACCACTAAGTGAAGTATTATGACTAAGAACAGAAAGGCCTTCCCACTCTTGCATCCAATCAGAAGCATTTCTCAAGTCACTATGTGTTTCTTGAACAAAAAGGGCATCTAATCTTTTCTGCCTTACTATTTCAAATATTTCTGCCCTTTTCTTAGCATCTCTCGCTCCATTCACATTCATGGTAGCGAAACATACTTCAGTCATTAAAAAAATAAAAATAAAAACGGAGTACAACCCATCATCATAAAAATTAAGATTTTTCAATACTCTCATTTAAATCCAGATCAAGTTTCCGGACTATTTTCTTTAATCTGTATACTTCTTTATTAGAGAAACAGCCTTCAGCCATGAAAGTCTTACTTTTGTCTACAAACTGCTCAATGTCTGGGAAATAATCATCCACCACGACTCCTCTTTTGTTCTTTGTGATTTTTAGAAACAATTTAATGTCCTCTATATCATAGTCAGGCCTAGTAACTTCACTTTGTGACAAAACTACACTTGTGTCAGAGAGTTCACTATCACTTTCAGAATAAATCTGATCTGCTGTTTCTTCAAACTCAAATTTCTTAGTCTGTCTGTTTCCATCACCTTTATCAGATGTTTTCCTTTTCAATGGTACTTTAAAAGTATTCTGTTCTGAACCACTTTCATTAGGCCCAAAAGCCATCTCTTGATTTGCCTCTTCATTTACATTTACATCATTTTTACCGCTTGACTCACCTTTGTCATCCTCGTTTTCACCTTTGTTAATAATCTCGATTTCCTCCTCCACTAAAAGAACATCCTCTGCAGGTTCGGCGCTTTGAACTTCACTGTGTATATTATCCTGGACCGCTGTTTGGTCCTCTCCGATTGAGGCTTCACCGGCCTCATCACTGTGTACCACAGCCAGCTCCGTGCCGTCAGCTGCACCGTCCGCGTCAGCTGGACGGTTTTCCGCCCCCAGATTGCTGGGGCATGCCCGGACCAAATGTCCAACATTTCCGCAGCCAAAGCACTTAATTTTGTCCGTGGTAACAAATACCACGTAGTTATAATCATCAATGCGGAAATTCAGCGCCAAGTCTAAATCAGCGTCTTTGTTTGTAATCATAAAGACCGAACGTCTAAATGAAACAATATGTTTTAGTAGAGGGGAAACACGGCCAATTGGGATTTTCTTAATCGAGGAGACTAATTTCCCATGGCGAGACAGCGCTTCGGTTAAAACCGCATCGCTAATAAATGGTGGTACATTAGAGAGAGTGACTCGTTTGGACGGTAGTGAAAGTGGTAAGACTGCGGTAAACAAACCCTCAATAACAATTCCTTTTTGAACGATCTCATTTGGCTTTTCAATTGAGCTCAAAAAAATAACAATAGCCCTATTCATTCTTGAGGCCGACAAAATATTATCGTACCCCACAACTTCTCCTACAGCCAAACAACAACTTTCTATGTTAACTGCAGAAGCCACTTTGACTCCATGGCGACGCGTGAGCAAGCTCAAAGCATGAGCTGCTGGAGTCGCCATGCCCCACGCTCACGCGGGGGGATATTTTACTTTTACTTCAGTAAAATATTATTAAAGTAACTTTACTTTTACTGAAGTACAATATTTTAGTACTTTTTCCACCTCTGGAAGAGACAATATCAGATCAATAAGCAATAGTTAACCTTGAGTGATTTCCACAAATAAAGCGTTCATCTCCCTAATGTGCCATTAAATGTATTTTAAAAAGCAGGTATCGTGATGTATGATAACAGAGTCTTGTAACAAAATAATTAGACCTTTGAAGAGACAGACAGCATTTGGGCAATATCATTAACCAGTTTATCTAATTTTACATTTAGTTCCTTTTTGCATCTGAACGTTTGTAATAGTTTTAACTAGGGCTGCACATAAATCGTACATTTTCCTGCCATCGCAATTTATTTATCATTTGTGTTTTGCACGCTTAGATTGTCCAAATTACACCAATCAGAAGGTGTTTCCCACACATTTTCTTTACTTGGGTGGCTCTCCCAGGTATATTAACAACCGCCCATGTGTATTTGGCATCAATTTTTTTTTTTTTTGTCCGTAATAATGACATTATGTGTGTGAGCACGTTGTATCTTTTCAGATGAGTTCGCTGTGTGTAACGTGCTCTGTTTTTCAATTAATTGGGTGTGATGCAAAGCAAGCTCAGTGTCACATTGTATCCTTCGATGTTCCTGAACTTCGAATCATAGTGATCATAGTTGTATCCATTAGAGGTCTTCACGGAGGACACTGGTTTATATATTTTGAAAGGTCAGTCGGGTCTGAGTCGGTCCCATTTTAATTACTTCAGGTGCCGGGTCTGTTTAAACCGATCAGAGTCGATCAGAGAACGGCCATAAACAGAGTCAGTCAGCACTAACGGGCTATTGCGCATGTGCAGTCTCAAGCGTGCCTCCGGTTTCTATGGCTCTTGTAAAGTCATGGCCACACGCTGCACTTTGTTTCTCCCATTTTTATGATATTATTATTATTAATTATACAACGGGTCTGTTGAATGCTGCATTCTGATTTGCTGAGAGATGTTCCATGCGTGTTGATTATTTTTCTGTAAACTGCACACCTAACTTGTCAAATGTCTTTAAAATAGGCACCAGAGTAATGTTTGTGGTAACCGTGGTATAAGAGGACTGATTGACTCCGGTCCTTTGAATTATTTGAAAATAATGCACACCTGCGGTTTAACTCCGCTTCGCTTCGCGTCGTGCCGCATTACCACCTTGGTATGTATTATTTTCTTATAATTCAATGGCCCGTCGTCAATTATTCCTTACTGAACCGTCTTTTTATGTCTAAAATGTTTCATACAAAGATGGTAGCAAATAACCAATGTTAATGCCAAGCCCATTAAACTGAACGAGCAATTATAGCTCAAACGGTCATTATGTAAGCTGACTCTACTTACTTTATATAAAGTATACTTTTGAATCTGAAATAATGACGGATTAAAGGCAGGGTAGGAAGGAATTATCTAAAAAACTTTTTTACAAATTTCTTTAAACTGTCTTTATATACAAATACATAATTAAAATGTAAGTACTCTAAAAAGAGAGTATAAAACTCGAGTGTCTGTAGACCTCTCACCACTGTTTTAAACACAGTTAATTATTTCCATTCGGGACGAAACAAATGATTAGCTTGCGCGAATATCACTCTCTCTCGCGACCATGGCACCACCCGTTGCTGTGGGATCTGCCCAGACATGCGCACACCCGATTGATTTGAACGAGGCACTCTAGGAAGAGCAAAATGGCAGAGAAACTGCTTTCAGAACTCACAGAAAGTGCATATCCAGTCATCGAAGGCAAACAAGGCAAAAAAAGGAATAAACGAAGCAATCAAATGAGAGTAAATATCACGTGGCTTTTCCTCGAGTCGATGATGTGGTAGCGGTATTGTCACTTTTGAGTATTGAGGCACTTTTAATGCTTCTACACAAACCTATCAATCTTTAGACCTATTTATAATCCATAGACCTACATTGTCTATCATTAATATACTATACGTATAAAGTTAGTCTTTCTACACCTCACACAATGTTAATAAATCCCTTTAAAGGGGGTAATCTTCACAAGTATTGCAGTAAAGTAACAGTCAAGTCCATTCAGCTTTGTTCATGTCAAAAAGAAAGCAAAGAGAGTTTGGAGTGGTTGGATTTATGAAATTAATATAAATATTCCATAAATCAAAGTACTGCGTTATGGTAACACATTACTAGTTGTGTTTCACATGTATAGCATACTTTTTTAGTCTGAATTAGATTTAAATACATCTTTAGAATATGCATTACCTGTTTATTTTATTACATATCTAAATGATAAAAATAAAAGCAAATAAAAATAGAATTTCTTTTAGAATTATCCCAAAACATATCGCCATCGCACCACCCAACAGAACTATTGCATATTTCCTCATTATCGTCAAAAAGTATAGAAGAACAAGAGGCGAAACTCTGATTAGTTTTTGGCAACAGCCACTAGGTGGCGCTTCAGTAGGGCGGCCACCATTTTGGAATGAACATTCTCACAGCCAATTCATTCTCAAATCATTCTCAGCGAATCTCACAGCCAAATCAGAAGCGCAATATAAGTTTCTTAAATTAAAATTTTGTTCACTTGCTACACCTACACGAAACGCTGTATTGTCTTGTATGTATGTGTTGTTGTTGTCAGTTGTGGAATCCAATCATTAAATAGATGCACATTTAAGGTAGTTTTTTTCTTGCTTTATTATGTAATTCTAATTTATGCTACTTTACACATTTACTATTATTATTAGTTACCAACTCCACTAGATATGAAATATATTATTTTGTACATATGAATCCCCCGGATTCCGCTACAAACATGATTATCTTATACAACATGATGCATTGCTCTGCCTGTTATCCTATAATTGCCACTTTTGGACAGTGGCTGTGTTTTTTTACTTAATCCATTTTGAGCAGTTCTGATGTATATGTGTGTATATGTGTATGTATATGGAGCCAAAATATTATGTGTGGATGAGTTTATGTCTGTCTGTATGTATGTATGTAAAGTTAGCATATATAAAAGTGGAAGAAAAATATCTAAAAATAAGCTGTAAAAGGGATTAATGATCACTGGTCTGATTGTATGTTATTCTGTGTTATCATCATTCAGTTTGAATTTGATCTTTTAATGTACAAAGTAGCTGATATTTCCATTACTTCTAGATGACTCTCGAAGTCGCTCTCATTCCAAAATGGCGGATTCGTAGGGCTGCTGCTGGGCCCTGATGTTGCAATGGAACGTTCTATTGACTTTCACTTCTTGTCAATATAAGTTCTTTGTTATCGTGCAGCCATAGTTTTAACATAGTTGTAATGCGCTTTTCTGCATTGCTGTACAGTACTTTTTGAAACACGATATAAAGTGTGCAATGGTGTTGAATAAATTTCACTGAGAATTTTTATAATATGTTATACTTTTGTAGTAAGTAAATAAAATCATATTGCGAGTGTAAATATTCATAAATTCGAGGAGTTTCTGAGGTGTTTATCTTCGGCAAAATGCGCAGTTTCTCTGTTGCTGAATAAAAACATTAAAATTTAAAAATTAAATTAACTGTAACTGTAAATAAAATTAACCCTCTGGGGTCCGACCATTTTGGGACACTGTCAGAGGTTCTGACATGCTCTTACATTTGGTCTTTTTTCAGTTGCTTTAAAACATAATAATGGCAAGTGTCTCATACCACTGTGTTCAGCACAAACTGGGCTAAAATATTATATGAGCTACATGTATGTACATGTTTGTATTTTTCAGAGAAAAATGTTTATGCGTGGTTTTTAAAAAAGCAAAAATTTTAAGTCACTGATATAAGTTCACAAAACCCATACTAAACATGTTTTAACAAGACTTTCCTAAACAGAATCTAGTAGTCTAGAGTTTTTTCTTTAAAATGATGTGAAAATCACCATGTCTACTTATTCACATAAAACAATGTATTGATTTAGAAATTGTAAGACACTTTTTGTTTAGAGTGGCCGTATGCGAGAAGGATTGATTGACAGCTAGCAAACAAAGGCTCGCATAATGAGCTGCATAATGAGCTGCATAATGAGGCAGGAGGGAACTACAGTAAAGAATGTGAGGACAAATGTACATGTTTGTTTGAGGTTTATTAAGAAGTTAACAATATAATCAAAATAGAAATGAAGGTCAGTAGGACATTATCAGTTTATTTGGAAACGAACCCTATTCAAAAAACTATAAGAAACTGATAAACAACAGAGCTGTAAACTTCATGTGGCTCATGTAACCATATAACTTTATGTCCAAAGAGTGTGAATATGTTTTTCCACTTCATAGTTTTGTACTGTTGAGAGGGATGCAGACCTGTAAGAGAGTTATGAACAGTTGTCAGCATAAATTGTCCACAGAAATACCCTTACATAGATAACTGATGGGTAAATGATAATAATAATAATAATAATAATAATAATAATAAGTTTATTTGAACATGTAATAAAAATACAAAAATATACATATATATAATAATGAAGTATGTATACTGTGTATACATACATACAAAACAAAAAAATAAAAATAACAGTTGAATAAGGACATGTACTTCTCAACCAAAATTATTATAAATAATAAATAATTCAAAAAAAAAAAAATATATATATATATATATATATATATATATATATATATATATATATATATATATATATATATATATATATATATATATTAGGGCTGTCAAAATTAACGCGTTAATAACGCGTTAACGCAAATTCATTTTAACGCCACTAATTTTATTAACGGAGATTAACGCAACGCGCAATTTCTGTTTGACCCTTGGTCCAGCCCATAGTTGAATGAACAGAGACGCAGACAAATGTGAACCTGTCTAAATGATTCGAAAGTTTTCATAGAAATAAGAACATTAAGCAAATCGTCTACCAAATCCAATGCTCTAAATGCTCGTTGGACATCTGATATGATCTTTATTTATACGTCTGAGAGGTGTAACGTTACCGTCCTCCTAATGCTTAATCTAATACAAAAATGCGTCTCAATTCATTTTGGTTTCGCTTTTATGCATGACTTAGAAAATAGACTGCAGGACTTGCTTGATGTTAAAAGAGTCATTAAGAGAGATAAAGTTCGGTACCTGATTAAAGTTAAAGAGTTATTAAGAGCGACAAGACTCAAAAGCGATCCCCTCACGCTGACTGACTGATATCTGAAGCGCGTGAACACAGACGCGCGAGTGCGCGACCCGGATATATTGACATCTACACAAAATTACAGTTTTACAAATATCTGTTTTGATAAGAATTCACGCTGGTAGGCTCTATAATCTGTTATGTTTTAAGTAAATGTTTGGTTAACTGTTGGGTAAAACTATCTGATGTGTAACATTATATTAGATCACTTAGATTTTAAGCAGTCTGTCTTAATGTCAATCAAACAAAAGGAAAAAAAGTTGAACATACATTGATGATGTTTTTGCTTTGTGTGTGCTAAATCTATTAGTTTTACCAGTGATTTTAAGGTATTGATGTGGTAATATAATGTATGGATGTGGAAGTTTTTGTGGTAATTTGACTCTTTTAACTTCAAACACGTGTAGTTCTGTCATATTTTGTTATATTTCAACAAATCATGCATTGTTCTATGTTTTAATAGAGAATGTCAAAATATGAACAACTATTTTTTTAAAATTTGCTAATTCCGACTCAACTTGCCAGCACAGGTCACAAATGATGCAGCAGCAAACAAAAATGGAGAAAGAAAAATCTTCTGAAAGGAAAATTCATATACAAAACAATGGCTGGTGATTCTGTTAAAATGTAAACAGACTGTTGTTAACATACATTTGCATAAAGCATCTATATATGTATATATGATTAGAATATTAAAAACCTGAAAAGTGTTAAATTAGGGTAAATTTAGAATGGATAAAAATGTGCGATTAATTTGCGATTAATCGCAGTTAACTCATGAAATCATGCGATTAATCTAGATTAATTTTTTTAATCTATTGACAGCCCTAATATATATATATATTCCCGTGTTCAAAAGGAGTAGGAAGAAGTTCATAAACTTTTCAAATCCCACCCCCTTTCTCTATTTTTATCAATTAGATAAATACACAAAGATTCCACACAATTCTTATTTACATAAATGTTCACCTCATATCTACCTACCTACAGCTCACATATACCCATACATACATAGACCACAGACAGATGCAAACATGCATACAGTATTGTTCAAAATAATAGCAGTACAATGTGACTAACCAGAATAATCAAGGTTTTTAGTATATTTTTTATTGCTACGTGGCAAACAAGTTACCAGTAGGTTCAGTAGATTCTCAGAAAACAAATGAGACCCAGCATTCATGATATGCACACTCTTAAGGCTGTGCAATTGGGCAAATAGTTGAATTAGTTGAAAGGGGTGTGTTCAAAAAAATAGCAGTGTGGCATTCAATCACTGAGGTCATCAATTTTGTGAAGAAACAGGTGTGAATCAGGTGGCCCCTATTTAAGGATGAAGCCAACACTTGTTGAACATGCATTTGAAAGCTGAGGAAAATGGGTCGTTCAAAACATTGTTCAGAAGAACAGCGACCTTTGATTAAAAAGTTGATTGGAGAGGGGAAAACCTATAAAGAGGTGCAAAAAATGATAGGCTGTTCAGCTAAAATGATCTCCAATGCCTTAAAATGGAGAGCAAAACCAGAGAGACGTGGAAGAAAACGGAAGACAACCATCAAAATGGATAGAAGAATAACCAGAATGGCAAAGGCTCAGCCAATGATCACCTCCAGGATGATCAAAGACAGTCTGGAGTTACCTGTAAGTACTGTGACAGTTAGAAGACGTCTGTGTGAAGCTAATCTATTTTCAAGAATCCCCCGCAAAGTCCCTCTGTTAAAAAAAGGCATGTGCAGAAGAGGTTACAATTTGCCAAAGAACACATCAACTGGCCTAAAGAGAAATGGAGGAACATTTTGTGGACTGATGAGAGTAAAATTGTTCTTTTTGGGTCCAAGGGCCACAGGCAGTTTGTGAGACGACCCCCAAACTCTGAATTCAAGCCACAGTACACAGTGAAGACAGTGAAGCATGGAGGTGCAAGCATCATGATATGGGCATGTTTCTCCTACTATGGTGTTGGGCCTATTTATCGCATACCAGGGATCATGGATCAGTTTGCATATGTTAAAATACTTGAAGAGGTCATGTTGCCCTATGCTGAAGAGGACATGCCCTTGAAATGGTTGTTTCAACAAGACAATGACCCAAAACACACTAGTAAACGGGCAAAGTCTTGGTTCCAAACCAACAAAATTAACCCTCTGGGGTCCGACCATTTTGGGACACTCTCAGAGGTTCTGACATGCTCTTACATTTGGTCTTTTTTCAGTTGCTTTAAAACATAATAATGGGAAGTGTCTCATACCACTGCGTTCAGCACAAACTGGGCTAAAATATTATATGAGCTACATGTATGTACATGTTTGTATTTTTGAGAAAAAAAGGTTTATGCGTGGTTTTTAAAAAAGCAAAATTTTTAAGTCACTGATATAAGTCCACAAAACCCATACTAAACATGTTTTAACAAGACTTTCCTAAACATAATCTAGTAGTCTAGAGTTTTTTCTTTAAAATGATGTGACAATCACCATGCCTACTTATTCACATAAAACAATGTATTGATTTAGAAATTGTAAGACACTTTTTGTTTAGACGGGCCGTATGCGAGAAGGATTGATTGACAGCAAGCAAACAAAGGCTCGCATAATGAGCTGCATAATTAGGCAGGAATGTGAGAATGAACTACAGTGAAGAATGTGAGGACAAATGTATACATGTTTGTTTGAGGTTTATTAAGTTAACAATATAATCAAAATAGAAATGATGGTTAGTAGGACATTTTAAGTTTATTTGGAAACATACCCTATTCAAAAACTTTGTATAAACTAAGAAACTGATACACAACAGAGCTGTAAACTTCATGTGGCTCATGTTACCATATAACTTTATGTCCAAAAAGTGTTTTTCCACTTCATAGTTTTGTACTGATGAGATAGATGCATACCTCTAAGAGAGTTATAAACAGCAGTTAGCATAAATTGTCCACAGAAATACCCTTACTTATATAACTGATGGGTAAATGTCACTGATACTAAGTTACATTATACTATCTTGTACATAAACTTAATCTCAGATAAACATCTGCAGCAATTAATATAAAAAGCTGTTTTCAGATGACTGTTTTCAGATGCCCATCCCCTTATCGTCTAGCTTCTGTTTTAAACGTGTTTCTGTAAGCGCGTATGAACTTTAAAAACACATCGCATGTGCGCGAGCTCGCGTCTCCGCGTCTCCGCTCCGAACGCAGTGCTCATAAAAACGGTGTAGCGTGTAAAGCGCAACGTATGGAATTACCTTGCATGTAAACAATATGGAATCATTTTACAGCAAATCCCGCAGTGCAGCATTCACTCAAAGTTGCCATGACAGATACGAAAGTGAATAACTGTGTCTTAACACTGTACAACATGTAACAGATATCCGCCATTATGGGAGGTCACGCGTACTCGTTTGTAAATAAGCATGTAAACATGGAATCATATTACAGCACACACTTAAAAGATACAGCAGTTGAGGCTTACTGAAAGTTTCCATGAAGGATATAAGTGAATTACTGTGTTTAACACTGTTACATCATGCAACAGTGAAATCCGCAATTACGTGAGATCGCGTCCGTTTGTAAACAATGCGAAGCGTGTAGTCTGCTAAGGTTGCTTAACCTTACTGTATGTAGGCTGAACTGCACAAGCCATGAGCATATTAAGTTACATGATAGCAAATATAAATGGTATAAATTAACTGTTAACGTTACTTACTTCTAATCCAGCAGTGCGTTCTCCATTGTTCTTCTTAGGTAATGTTAAAGATAAATGCTTCTCTTCCTCAATGTCCAGACATAAATGAAGATATTCCTCACGTGTGTGAATAAAGTTTATAATCCAAACATGCGGTAAAACGTCTTTAAATCTGATCAAACTTTACGCATTGCTTGTTATGGTTGAACAGCTCGTGTCTTCATTACCATGTCAACAGCTGTGGGCGTGACCACATTATATTGTTTTCGATTATATTTAGCTTGTTTAAAAGTAGACATTTCAGGCTTTCTTTGGATGTGTGTATCATGCTTGTGTGACGAGTATTCGCGGAGTTTCAATTGATTTTTGTAACGTGTTTTGAGAGACAGCTGGCGGAGACAGAAATGTTTATTTTCTTTATTTGACAAAAACACAAAGATCTGTTGTTATTGTGAATGAACACATATTAAAGAAGACCCTTTACCGTTTCAAATGATGTCAAACACGTAAGTGTATGATTATTAATGATGGAGTATTTTAAGTTGATTCTGCTATGATAAGGAAAAAACACGTCAAAACGCGGCCCCGCGTTTTTGGACCCCAGGGGGTTAATGTTATGGAGTGGCCAGCCCAATCTCCAGACCTTAATCCAATTGAGAACTTGTGGGGTGATATCAAAAATGCTGTTTCTGAAGCAAAACCAAGAAATGTGAATGAATTGTGGAATGTTGTTAAAGAATCATGGAGTGGAATAACAGCTGAGAGGTGCCACAAGTTGGTTGACTCCATGCCACACAGATGTCAAGCAGTTTTGAAAAAACTGTGGTCATACAACTAAATATTAGTTTAGTGATTCACAGGATTGCTAAATCCCAGAAAAAAAAATGTTTGTACTGAGTTTGTACAGTTAAAGGTAGACACTGCTATTTTTTTGAACACACCCCTTTCAACTAATTGCCCAATTGCACAGCCTTAAGAGCGTGCATATCATGAATGCTGGGTCTTGTTTGTTTTCTGAGAATCTACTGAAACTACTGGTAACTTGTTTGCCACGTAGCAATAAAAAATATACTAAAAACCTTGATTATTCTGGTTAGTCACATTGTACTGCTATTATTTTGAACAATACTGTACATACCTACAACACTATTTTCATTTCTTTCAATATACCATACTATAACCTCAAGTCCTTTTTATAGCCATTCAATACATTATTTTTAAATAATCTCTTGAATTTACTAATTGTTGTACATGATTTCATCTCGTCACTGCAGCTATTCCATACATTAACTCCTTTAGTTGTAACACAGTGATACTTGGCATTTGTTCTAATATGTTTCTTTTGAAAAACTGACTCTCCTCTTAAGTTATGGTTGCTATCTCTCATTTGAAACAGCCCTTGGATACTGTTCGATAGCTGATGATTTTTTACTTTGTACATAATTTGTGCAGTTTTAAACTCAACCATATCTCTAAATTTTAGAACTTTTAATTTAATAAAAAATGGATTAGTTGATGCTCTAAATGAGGTAAATGGGTAAATGATAGCACTACATTCAGATAAACTATCATAAACTAAATTAGTATCTCAGATTAACATCTGCAATGATTAGTTATATAAAAAGCTGTTTTCAGATGACTGTTTTCAGATGCCCATCCCCTTATCGTCTAGCTTCTGTTTTAAACGCGTGTCTGTAAGCAAGTATGAACTTTAAAAACACATCGCAAATGGATGTGTGCGAGCTCGCGTCTCCGTGTAAACAACGCGGAGCTCATAATAAAACGGTGTCGCGTGTAAAGCGCAATGTATGGAATGCGTTGCATGTAAACAATATCATATTACAGCAGATCCCCCAGTGCAGCATTACTCAAAGTTGCCATGAAGGATACGAAAGTGAATAACTGTGTCTAACACTGTACAGCATGTAACAATGAAATCCGCCATTACGTGATAACGCACATACTCGTTTGTAAATAAGCATGTACACATGGAATCATATTACAGCACACACTTAAAAGATACAGCAGTGCAGCATTACTCAAAGTTGCCATGAAGGATACGAAAGTGAATAACTGTGTCTAACACTGTACAGCATGTATCAATGAAATCCGCCATTACGTGAAATCACGCGCCCTCGTTTGTACACAATGCGAAAGTTTTTAAATCCGAAGCGTGCAGTCTGCTAAGGTTGCTTATGTAGGCTGAACTGCACAAGCCATAACATATTACATGATACCAAATATAAATGAAGACAAATGACTAACAGTTTCTTCAGGAATATATCCTTCTCCATTGCGTCTTCCATTGTTCTTCTTCTTAGGTAACGTTAAAGATAAACGCTTCTCTTCCTCAATGTCCAGACATAAATGAAGATATTCCTCACGTGTGTGTATAAAGTTTATAATCCAAACATGCGGTAAAGTCTGTAAATCTGATAAAACTTTACGCTTTGTTTATTATTGTTGGAACTGCTTGTCTCTTCATTACCATGTCAACAGCCTGAGGGCGTGACCGCATTAGAGATAATGAGCTCAGCCAGGAAAAACGGTACTCTCTTTACTTCAATGCAGATTATATAAACAGGAAATATTTAATATTTGTTTTTGATTATAATTAGCTTGTTTAAAAGTAGACATTTCAGGCTTTCTTTGGATACATGTATTATGTTTGTGTGACGAGTATTCGCGGAGTTTCAACTGATTTTTGTAACGTGTTTTAAGAGACAGCTGGCGGAGACAGAAATGTCTGAATGCGCACCCTGTTTATTTTCTTTATTTGACAAAAACACAAATATCTCTTGTTGTGAATGTACACTAATTAAAGAGGACCCTTCAGAGTTTCAAATGATGTCAAACACGTAAGTGTTTGATTATTAATGATGGAGTATTTTAAGTTGATTCTGCTATGATAAGGAGAAAACACGTCAAAACGCGTCCCCGCGTTTTTGGACCCCTGGGGGTTAATTATTGTTCTACATATTATTATTTTATTTTCCCCCTACATTTACTCAAATAATATAAATGTAGGGGAGACCGGGGCTGGTTGTCTCACGGGTTGGTTGTCACACTGCTTATTCCAGACATACTACATGTCGCTGTGATACAATTTTGATATCAATTTGCTAGCCTTCAATAGCTTACTCATTTGCACTTGAAATTTTGCTGAGCAGACACAAAACATTGAGGTTAGGAGACATTTTTTTATTTTTATGGGTCAGAGTAAATTTTCATGTTGGTGTTGTTTTTGTGTTTAGATCTTGTAGGATATTAGTCATTCAAAAACAAAACACTCATTAAAAAGCTAAAAGTGGTAGTTTTATTTTGAGTCATCTTTAAACAATAAAGTTAAAGCCGTGTGGCAGCTAGCTTAGAATATTTGTCAAGAAGTCAGTTGGAGATGGTTGTCACATAGCTTGCGGGGTTGGTTGTCACATAAGAATATTCGACATGTAGACCTTTTAAGACTGTTTTCTGTTTGTTTGTTTTTGTTTGCTGTTAAAATAAAATAAATAAAGCATTGAATAAAGAGGTTTTAACACTAAAAATTATTTCTTTTTATTTCTCAACACAGTAGACAATAGGCTTTATGCCCAGCTGCACTACTTCCTGAACTTCAGCCAGCTTCTTGTTTCCTGTCTTCCATTATTGGACAAACTGATTAATCCAGGTGTGCCTGACCTTAGTAGTCACAATAACAATAATCAGACACACCTGGATTAATCAGTTTGTCCAATAATGGCAGACAGGAAACAAGGAGCTGGCTGAAGTTCATAGTGCAGCTGGGCATAAAGCCTATTCAAGTAACTGATCACCCACTTTAATCCCATTGTTTAAACATAAGGGGCATTAATAACAACTATCATATAGGGGTGGATTCATATTAACACTTATTTGCAGTTTCTAGCTTAAAAAAATTAAGTTACACATTATCTTTTCAGATCCCAATTTATCATTGAAATCCTATAGAACCTCTATAGGGACAACCAACCCCATACCCTGTGACAACCAACCCCGTGATGGGGTTGGTTGTCACATTGTGTCAGAGTGTCTTTGATGGTTAATTACTTCCTGTTACAATACAATTGAAAATTAAAAAGTATACACATTTAAAGCCAAGACTCCAAAGTTTCATTTCATGTAGGAATTACTGCTGAAATATTTTTTGAAGATGAGCAATTCATGCATGAGTAAAAATTGTGACAACCAACCCCGGTCTCCCCTACAAATATTAAGTAAATCATAGTTCAAGTTAGGTGTAAAACTTACATTCTTTTTTAAGTTGATGTTAAATACAAATAATAATAATTTGAAATACGGTAAGGAATTATTACAGTTTTAAAAACTTAAATATATTACTCCCACCTTCTTAAATATATTGGTTAAAATAATCTGTAAATTAAATACTTATATTATTAAATTGATAGTTCACCTTAAAATGAAAATTCTGTCATGATTTACTCATCTTCATGTTGTTCTAAACCTGTATGAATTTCCTTTTTCTGATAAACACAAAAGAAGATATTTTGAGAAAAAATATTGGGTTGTTTTTAACCCAGGGCTGGGTAACTATTGGACAAAACACATTTCTGGGTTAAAAATGCCCAAATAATGGGTTGTTTTTACCCAACTGCTGGGGTATTGTTGATCAACCATGTTGAAACAACCCATTCTTTGGGTTATTTTAACCCAGAAATGTGTTTTGTCCAATAGCGACCCAGCCCTGGGTTAAAAACAACCCAATATTTTTTTGAGTGGGTAAACACACAGCAGTAGGATATAAAAAAATATGATGACATTTAATGGGTATCGTCAACTGTGTGCTTACCATCATTTTACAATATTTTTTTTCCTACTATGGAAGTCAATGGTCACTATCTGCTGTGTGTTAACCATCATTTTTCAGAATATCTTCTTTTGTGTTCATCAGAAAAACGAAATTCATACAGGTTTAGAACAACATGAGGATGAGTAAATAATATGTAAATAAAATATGTACAATTTACATAAGTGTGTGCATTATGATCTTACGTTATGACTTAAAGGAACACGCCCAGATTTTGGGAATTTAGCGTATTCACTGTATCCCCCAGAGTTAGATAAGTCCATACATACCTTTCTCATCTCTGTGTGTGCTGTAACTCTGTCTGACGCAGCCCCCGATAGCTTAGCTTAGCACAAAGTCTGGAAGTGAATGGCTCCAGCTAGCAAACTGCTCCCCATAAGTGACAAAATAACGCAAACATTTTCCTATTCTCTGAAGGCGAAAACACTGCTACTTGGGCAGGGTGATTTGCACAACTCTGAGGGAACTCTCTGCTTCTCACCATGGGGCTTCTCGGGTGCTGCGAGCAAATCACTCCGCCCAAGTAGCAGTGCTCTGCCTTTAGAGAATATAGTTCCCAGTATGTATACTGTTAAAAGATTGCTGTATCTCATATCACCTTGTTATTTGTACACGGTGTGACTATACAAATCACAACACATAAATAGGAAAATGTTTGCGTTATTTTGTCACTTATTGTGAGCAGTTTGCTAGCTGGAGCCATTCACTTCCAGACTTTGTACTAAGCTAAGCTATCGGGGGCTGCGTCAGACAGAGTTACAGCACGCACAGAGATGAGAAAGCTATGTATGGACTTACCTAACTCTGGGGGATACGGTGAATAAGCTAAATTCCCAAAATCTGGGCGTGTTCCTTTAAGGCTGCAATGATTAAAACAGTTCTTGTTCTAAAAAAGTTATTATTAAATGCATATAAATAAAAATATGTAAAACTAAATAAAGAAGATATCATATACAGACTGTATGTAAGCATATGTTTTCTTGTTCTGTCCACGTGGGTTTAAACGTTATTTTTCTAAAAAAAAAAGAATTTAAAAACTTTATTGGTGGTAGTTGAGAATAATTCCTCTTTCCATATCTTAATCATTTTGAGCGCAATATAAATGTATCATATTGTTGTTCTTATTATATAAGAATACATATTTTTTACAAAATTTTTAACATATAGAGAATATAAGTTTAGCGTGTTGTGCGTATTTCCTAATTACAGTATAAGCTTTTGGTGAAATTGCAACAAAACTAAAAGTGTATAAAAACATAAAAAACATCAATAAACCCAAAACTTGGAATATAATGTGGTATTGCTGAAATTGCAATCTCTAAATGAGTATATTCATCTTTAATGTTGAAGAAACAAAAAAGTAATGTGCTGCTAAGCATTCGTCAAAAAAAGTAGTACAGTTACATGTTCTACAAGTACTCATTTCTCCATGAAAATTTAATAAATTTTTTTATAATACATTGTAGCTGTCGGTCAGAAACCTCTTATCTTTATTAAATTATACATAAAATGCTTTTAATTGGGCAAGCGCACTAAACGCATCTGAAACAAAGCCCGTGTGTACAGCAAGTAAGACAGCTGTAACGAAGGTAGACGGCCTTTTGTAAAGCAAAAGAAAGCTGTTAAAAATGAGAAACCGACACTGAAAAAAGTGTAGTAGGATTTACTTGAAAAAAGCTGAGAAAAAAAATTTCACTCAGAAAATGCTAGTAAATTTAAATAAAATTATCAGCAGCTTTAACTAGATTATTATTAATTTTTAAATTCTTATTCACCCTTTGTTTTAGCGATGTTTATCAAAGATTATAAAATATTGGGACGGGCACCTTTACACTTTAATAACACCAAAAACTTGATCGCTTCATAAGCAAAGAGCCATAAACGGTTAAGTTCCAAAACGGTAGGTACATACAAAAAGACGAGGACCTGGCAACACTGCAAGGCAGCGCGCTGTGGAGCAGCCTCACAAATGCGTACAATACACAATGCCAAGACGGAGGTTTATTACAAAACATAGTGCTGTTAAATTATTTTGGTCAAAGGTGTGAGTGATAAGCACGCGAGACGACAAAACGTTGTGATGGTTATCTCTGTGTCAATCATCACATTTTCGGGAGTGAGTCTTGTTCCATACAGACATGTAACAAACATTTAGGGGATTCACTCCCGCATTTAAATGCGGTTGTCACTCCTGAAACAAACTTAAATTTACTTAAAATTAAATTTGTTAGTTTTATCTTATTTGTCATTGCTCTTTTTCTACTTAATGTTGTTATGTTACGGATGAGTTACTTAAGCAATATCGCCTCGTGCCTCTGGCCTTATCACAGCCGTGATGATATAGAGCTATATCACACGACTCCGAGAGCGATATTGCTTTTATACAACATTTTGACGGCACACGTTTGAAAAACGAATTATTATGAAACGAGTTATTTTAAAAGCCTCTTTGTTTGAGAACTACTTCTTCCGCCACGGATTTGAGGGCGGCCAGAATGACAGGTAAAACTTTCGGCTGCTTTGAAGCTCATAACAACTCAATGGACGGAAAAGCCGTTACTTTATATTACCGTTTCTTGGTCACAAAGTGTAGTTTTAAGATTAGTTCAGTCGAGAATGTATATGTATTATATTTAAATCTGCAGTCGATTAGTAAAGATAGCGCCTGTTTGAACGTTTGCTTAGTGAGATTCGGTACGAATGAGAACCAAAGCATGAGCGGACGTCAGTGTTCACTCGCCCCGCTGACCACCGCCCTCTCTGGGCTACATCTCTGACAGGGATTCCCTGGCTCTCATGTTGGCCTTGTTTGTTTATGATCGTCAAAATGAGATCAAATCAGCAGTATTTGGTGTCATGATCAAACTATTACTTGTTTTTTTATTCATATTTAGTGTCTTTTGTGTTGTTATTGTTTTGGCGCGAGGTAAAAGTTAATAAAACTATACTTGTATAACGTTACTATTGCTTTCTCATTTATTCTTAACGCAATACGAGCACTCGATTATTATTATTAAACTTTGTTCTTGTCAGTACTATACAAAACGTTTTTTTATAAGTGTCAGAGAGATGTTTTTGCATACTGCTATAAATATACCAGTGGCGATATCTCATAACATGTTTTAATAGTCACGTCACGATAAAGTAAATGATCAATGTCCACATTTAAAAGCTGCGGTGCTTACCTGCAGTTCCACAGTGTTTTCGCGTTCTGATAAAAGATATAGCTCCAGAAAAAAATGAGTGTTTATAATCCTCTTTCCAAGTGTTAATTGTCCACACGATGTGACAAGACATTTCTCCCATTAACTTTAACGTAACATCCAAGAGCGCTGATCCGATTGGGGATTCACAGACTGATTTATGAGCTAGTAAACTAATGAGACACACGGAGAGTGATTCAAAACAGCAGAAAGAACTTTTGTATAAATTTATTTACAGCACATGCTGTTTTATTGATAGTTGGAAACTCTGCTGTTTGCTTGCACTTATGCTTAGTACATTATCTTTGCTTCTGACAAGTTTCTATAATAAATCAGTAAATAAATCACAAACGTGTAGACGTGTTGGCGAATAAAAATTTTAATTGTAAATTTTGCAAATTACATAATTATGAATCATATTAGTATGTCCTAACAATAAATCTGTGTCAACATTCGACAACACATAATTATCAAAAGGCAATATAACGCACATTACAGGTTAAATTAATTATATAAAAAACAGGGAACATTTTGTAAATGTAAAACTCAACAAAATGCGTAATTAAAATAATTGTATTAATTGTACCAAATATTTAATACCACTTCCCCATAATGATGTAATTAATTTTTAAAACAACATCTGTCAATCAGATACATCTTATCTGGTCATTTTTATTTTATTTAGAAGTCATAACTGTTGATCACCCTTTATATGGATTTTGTGAATATGAATATTTAAGATTTACAAACTGTCGGCAAGACCTGAAGCCAACCCCGGACATTCTGAGATTCTTTATTGAAAGTGGGTCATATTTGTATGTAACATGTAACATGAATTAAGAATTTTGTGCCTATTTGACAGAGAAAAGACATAGCCTGACTTTAGGGCACATTTGTATGGAAAACTACAACTACCACAATGCACCACAATGCACAGCTCTGCAAGCCACTCCCATTAATCGGATTACCGCTCAGATATGCTATTGTGTACATAAATGCCATGTTAGAATAACAAATAAACACTCAGTTTATAGTAAGACGTTCGTTTATCCCTGCAGGCTTTGGCTGTGGCTTCCAGTTTAGGATTCTAAAATATTTATCCAGGAAGCCGCTGTCCATATACGGTACGAAGCTTGGGTAGGAGCAGCTTCATTCAGTTTCTGATATATTTTTGAGAGTGCTTGGCCAAACATGTATATTCCAAAAGAAGAAAATGTCGCATCCTGCACACAAACGCGTCCACTGCACAATATGTATACTCCACAGATGCACTGGCTCAGTGCTTGTGCTCTTTGCCGAAACACGTTTGTAAAATAGACATGCCCAAACACACGCAAAGTACCTCTCTTGCCCGGGACCATTTACCAAACAAACGTCCATATCCTGATCTGATGCGGAAATGTTATACAGAAAGCACACCGCGATAGTACAGCCACTACTAGTCCGTCCAAGCTCGAGCCAGTCCGGGCTTCTCTACGCAGCGGAGACCGAGGGTTGCAGCATCTTCCCCGGGCTCCTCTACGCAGCCGAAGCCCAGGCTCCGGCCTACTCCTCGGGCTTCTGTTCCTCCTTCTGCCTCAGCTCTTTGCTGTATTGTGGCTCATAAAGTTGCAATGAACAGCGGATTAAAGCATCACGCTTGCAAAATCACCCTCTTCCATATCCAGAGGTGGAAAGTAACGAATTACATTTACTCACGTTACTGTAATTGAGTAGTTTCTTTGTGTGTTTTTACTTTTTTGAGTAGTTTTTAAAATCTGTACTTTTACTTTTACTTAAGTATGTTTTATTTAAAGTATTGTACTTCATTACATTTTAAATACTATCCGTTACTGAGTAAAAAATATTTTAAAAAGCAAGGTGATAAAGACGCGCAACGGATGTAAATGGGCGGGGCCCGGGGGAATGTGCAAAAAGAACCATGGAGACGGACGAGACAGGCGCGCGCTAATGCAGAGACCCACCTCAGTTCAAATCTTATGAAAGAAACCCCTGGTCATATTTAAGCGACCACTTTCCACTGACGCGAAGCAAGTGTTTCATTTCGTAGGATTCATGCTCTTAAGTACGAAATTGCCCGACACGTTTTTAATACCATGCGCATTATCTTCCGAGGTCTAGCAGCTTCGCGTCAAGTCAAAAACAACTTTAAAACGTCCTCGAGAATGCGCAGGTCATTAGACATTGCAGAGAGCGAGAGAGAGAGCGAGAGAGAGAAGAATAAAGGTCATCAGGTACCCAGGTCAGGGAAGTAAGTTAAGATAATAAACGTGTCAAATGTATATAGACATGGCACTCATCTCATTATATGCTCATTTAAACTATATATATATATATATATATATATATATATATATATATATATATATATATATATATAGTTTAATAAAATAATGTGTGTTACCAGCAATACATCAATTACAACCTTACTATAGTGATTGTATTTACAAGCTGCCGACCACCTTCAAGAGTGCATAACTCGCATGTAAAATCATTAAACAATTCCATAAATGTTTCTTACTTTAAAAAAGCTTTTTATTTTATTAACTTTTTGTTATTGCACTTTAATTGTAAAGATGTTCCTACAATTAAAAACAACTAGTTTGAGATGTATATTCCCTTGTCGTTTTTGAACTAGAACTAGAATCCTCCACCTCTTCCCGCTGTAAAAAAAAGTAACTTTTACTCTGAGTAAAGTTAAAATGACTTACTTTTTACTTTTGTAGATTTTTAGACCAGTTACTTTACTTTTACTTAAGTAAAATATTATTAAAGTAACTTTACTTTTACTTGAGTACAATATTTTATTACTCTTTCCACCTCTGCTAACATTGTCTTATATGATGTGCAACACAACTAACTTGGTTAGTGTTTCATAAAGCTTCAAACAGACTGACAGTTTTACTTTATTTCTGTGTAAGCAGCAGGTGTACTACGCAGATGAAGCTGGCCACAGAAACTACGATACCTACTGCACATACATGCAACCACACACCTATGAGGACTCATACCTGAATGAGACAGTCCACTATTCTTCTGCAGATTACATCCAGTCACACGGCTTTAAATCCTCAAGCAACTACATGGACTTTAACCCATCCACCAGGAGACCCTCATACCCGGCTGAACATTACCCAGTGTCGCCAGACTCATGGGTATAGAGCAGGGGTGTCCAAACTCGTTCCTGGAAGGCTGGTGTCCTGCAGAGTTTAGCCTATAAGTTCACTCAACACACCTGTCTGAAAGTTTCTTGTCTGCCAAGTAAGACCTTGATTAGCTTAATCAGGTGTGTTTGATAAGGGTTGGAGCAAAACTTTGCAAAGACACTAGCCGTTTCTCAATGTCAAGGAAGGATCCTCGGAAGCTAGAATTTCGAGGATGCTACGTCATCGACGTCCGTAGAAGGACTGTTCCAATGTTGAGGATCCTTGAAATTTCAGCCAAGGACTGAGTCCTTCGTTCGAGAAATATCCCATATATAGGAAAGGATGCAAATTTGTATCCTTCGCGCTCTTCACGCGCTGAAATCACCCACAATCCTATGCGCGCAGCACCGAAAGCACACCTTTCAATCCCGCAATGACGTAATGACGTGCACTTGCTAGCCTGTTCCATTTAACGTGTTCTCCGAATACTTAAAAGGAGCCTCGCCTAGCCTCTGAAGGAAGTGACTTGTAAAGACTAGTCCTGCCAAGGAAGTATCCTTGACATTGAGAAACGGCTACTGGTCCTCCAGGAGCAGGATTGGACACCTCTGGTATAGAGAAATAGAGACCTGCAGACATCTCTAAATGTTTAAACTTCTTTGAATATTTTAACAGCTGTTTTTTTTTTGAAAAGTAAATAAAAGATGCAAAGCAAATGAAGATTTAATGTCATACCAAAGCTGGAAAAGAATGTTTGTATGTCAATGGAAACAGGAAGCAGATCATGATCTTTGTATGTAGAGGGGTTGAAGGATGTGTTGAGAAGGTAAAATTCAGTGCAGATGTTTTTTATGTATGAGAGATATGCCGAAGGGTTAACGACAGAAAATCAGAGAGGGTCAAATGAACTAAAATCTGTCAACAAAAATAAATAATGATTATGATATATTTGAACCATGTTAGTTTGTACAGAGGAAACATTGTATTGGTACCTGTTGGTTGTAAATGTTATCAAGTATTGTACATATCTTTTACTTTCTTTTCAATGCAATGAGAAAATGTTTTTATACTTCACATAGGTCAAAATCATGCTGTATTAAAGTAAATGCATCAATGATTATATGATGAGAGATGTCAGTACCTTTCTCTGAAGTAAGCCTATTTTTATATATATATTATTTTTTTGCATTACAAAATGACCATATTTTGTAATGGAACTAGTATGGAAAAAAGGTTTGTAATCTGGATGCACATGACAACGGAATGCGGCAATTAACGGTACTCGGGGGTTAATATGAAAAGAATGTTTCTGAGAAATGACAAATTAGTAATTGGTGCTTGTTAAAGCATCACTTTTATTATCTCATGTGCTTTTTATTGTGCTTATTCTTTATTGTCTTATGTGAGCTCCTTTCACTCGATCTAACAAGCAATCAGTAAGGAATAACTTACAAACTATCCCCTTAGACTTGTATTTAAAACAAATCAAAGGATCACAACATGAGATATATGGGGTGGGCTCCATTGACCTTTGTTAAGTAATAGTTCTTTCCCCAATGATTTATTATGCTCAATGGTCTTTAATATCTAGTGTATGAATTCTAGCAGGACCGTATCATCTTGTGAAACACATATTTCAAATTTAACACAAGCTGTTTTTTAGACTAGATAATGTGATAATGTCATCAAACGCATACACAATGCACGGTAATGAAGTTTGCTTAGTTTAGCATTAGAATTAGGGGAACGTTAAACTAACCTAAAAGTAACGTTTTATTTTTGTAAGGAAATCTTTCCTGGCTAACCAAAAACAAACCTTAAAAATAGCTGCAAGCAGCAATGGCGGGCCGTCGCACGTTTTTTTACCGCTACACGGTGCGTCCGAGAAAACGATGCACGGTTGGCAAGGGTATCAAGTGGGTAAAATATCAGTGGGCTATTTAATGTTGTTTCTGAGCCATTTGGGGACTGTAGGTAAAAGAAACCCCACATTTTAGACAAACAGGTGCACTAGTGAGCCACTTAAGAGACACGCCTATGTCTGACCTTTTTGTCAACACTTAACAGCCGAAAACTCTGATGTGTGCAGAGATGTATAGTAACGAAGTAGAACTACTTCACTACTGTACTTAAGTACTAATAGGCAGTATCTGTACTCTACTGAAGTATTATTTTTTTCTCCTACTTCCACTTTTACTTCAGTACATATTTTCGATGAGTTTAATACTTTTACTCCAATACATTTTTTATGTGCTGCATAGTTACTCGTTACACTCAAATGTTACGAATCATTCCAAACCTACATTACACCTACATACACATTAGAAACACACACAGATTGTGGTCTAAACCAATAGGAGATAGTGAAGAGCGGACCCCTCCCTCCCTCTCACTCACAAATATGAGCCGCAGTTGTGGACAAATGTGAAGTGAAGAGAGAACCAAAGTGCACGAGAGAGACCGATAGAGAGAGAGAATTCGCGAGAAAGGGCGAGTGTGCGCGAAAGAAGGAAACCTAAATACATTGAAACATCTTGTACCTTTACCCATTACCATTACATCGACTAATATTTTATTAATTCTGAATTCTCTATTGCCATATTAGTTAAATTAATCTGAACATTCCTGTCCTTGTACTCCTGCTACAGCCAAAGCAATTGTGAGTGTCCTTTAGCTTAAACATTTGAAATAATATAAACAATATTATATTCAAACTTTTGACTGTTTTCTTTAATAACTACATTACACAATACTTGTACTTTTACTTTCAGTACTTGAGTAGTATATTTTAAAATAAACTACTTGCAATACTTAAGTACAAAACATGTTTAATACTTCAGTACTTCCACTTAAGTTGTGTGCTCACTTTTTTGATAGAGCACTTGTACTTTTACTCAAGTCTGGGTCCCTAGTACTTTATACATCTCTGGATGTGTGTGCCAAATTTAAAGTTCAACTAAGCACGCCAAGAGCCTTAAACATGCCTGAAATTAAAGTAAAGTTTGACACGTTGCCATGAGAACAGCATTCGAGATGTCTAAAATTCCTTCGCAATTTATCATCTACAATGTCTCGGCATCATGTTGACCACTTCTGGTGTCAATCGCATGAATCCCATACGAGGAGTATTGAAAGGTTCACAGCATGTAACTGTCAGCCTTAAATATGTGTAAAAATGAAAGTAAAGTTTGATGCATTGCCATGGGAACAGCGTTTGAGATATCATAATCCCTTCGCAATTTATCATCTACAATGTCTCGGCATCATGTTGACCACTTCTCGTGTCAATCGCATGAAAATCCTAGAAGGAGTATTTAAAAGTTAACTGTATGAAAGGCTTAAATATGCCTTTAAAATGAAAGTAAAGTTTGACAGGTTGCCATGGGAACAGCGTTTGAGATATCAAAAATCCCTTCGCAATTTATCATCTACAATGTCTCGGCATCATGTTGACCACTTCTCGTGTAAATCGCATGAAAATCCTAGAAGGAGTATTTAAAAGTTAACTGTATGGAACTGAAAGGCTTAAATATGCCTGAAATAAAAGTAAAGTTTGCAGCATTGCCATGGGAACAGCGTTCGAGATATCAAAAATCCCTTCGCAATTTATCATCTACTATGCCTCTGCATCATGTTGACCACTTCTCGTGTCAATCGCATGAAAATCCTAGAAGGAGTATTTAAAAGAACATTGCATGGAACTGTCAAAAAAATCCAGCTTCGTGACTGACACACTTCCTGGCGCCTGGTGGTGGCGCTATACCCGAGACTCACAATAGGCACATCGATGCGTTCAGAATCTTCAGACGAACAAACACCCCGCATGTCATCACAATAAGACATTTTTTGCCTTAGATATTAGACACTTCCTGTTTCTCTGATTTCGCCATGACTTTGTCGCTTCGCCTTGGCAGAACCGTTCAAGATATCAAAAATCCCTTCGCAATTTAGCAAGTACAATGTCTCGACATCATGCTCACCACGTTTGGTGTCAATCCCATGAATCCCCTAGAAGGAGTATTCAAAAGTTCACCGCATGCATTTTTTAAACAATCCAAAATAACCGACTTCCTGTTGGGCGGAGCTTAAATGTTAGGGGGCGAAAGTTGTTCGGGTCGATGAGATCTATATGTGTACCAACTCTCGTACATGTGCGTACATTTTTGCCTGATCTGTGCCTCAATGTTTGTTTTTGAATTACAGGGGGCGCTACAGAGCCCCCGTGCCACGCCCGTGTTCCAGCCTTTGGATTTCTGCGATGACGGACGACTCTGAAGTCTGTGCCAAATTTCAAGAGTTTTCGAGTATGTTAAGGCACTCAAAAAGTCCAAAAGTGTTGAAAAAAAATAAAAAAAAAAAATAATAAATATAGCTGCAAGCAGCGATGGCGGGCCCTCGCACATATTTTTACCGCTACACGGTGCCTCCGAGAAAACGATGCACGGTGGGCATGTGCATCAAGTGGGTAAATATCAGTGGATATTTAGGTACTGTAGGTAAAAGAAACCCCACATTTTAGACAAACGGGGGCGCTAGTGAGACACTAAATAGACACGCCTTTATCTGATGTTTTTGTCAACACTTAACAGCCGACAACTCTGATGTGTGTGCCAAATTTAAATTTAATCTAAGCACGCCAAGAGCCTTAAATATGCCTGAAATAAAAGTAAAGTTTGACGTGTTGCCATGGGAACAGCGTTCGAGATGTCAAAAATTCCTTTGCAATTTAGCATCTACAATGTCTCAGCATCATGTTGACCACTTTTTGTGTCAATCGCATGATTTTTCTAGAAGGAGTATTTAAAAGAACATTGCCTGGAACTGTCAAAAAATCCAGCTTTGTAAATGACACACTTCCTGCTGCCTCGTGGTGGCGCTATACCCGGGAGTCACAATAGGCACATCGATGCGATCGGAATCTTCAGACGAACAAACACCCCGTGTGTCATCACAATAAGATATTTTTTGCCATAGATATTAGACACTTCCTGTTTCTCTGATTTCACCATGACTTTGCCGCTTCGCCATGGCAAGACCGTTCGAGATATCAAAAATCCCTTCGCAATTTAGCAAGTACAATGTCTTGACATCATGATCACCACGTTTGGTGTCATTTGCATGAATCCCCTAGGAGGAGTATTCAAAAGTTCACAGCATGCATTTTTTAAACAATCCAAAATGGCGGACTTCCTGTTGGGCGGAGCTAAAATGTTAGAGGGCGAAAGTTGTTCGGGTCGATGAGATCTATATGTGTACCAACTTTCGTAAATGTGCGTACATGTTTGCCCGATCTGCGCACTCCTGTTTGTTTTTGCATTACAGGGGGCGCTACAGAGCCTCCGTGCCACGCCCGTGTTCCAGCCTTTGCCCGTTCGCAATGACGGACGACTCTGACATCTATGCCAAATTTCAAGAGTTTTCGAGTATGTTAAGGCACCCAAAATGTCCAAAAGTGTTGAAAAAAATAAAAAAAATAATAATAATAATAAAAATAATAATAAAAATAATAATCCGAGCAAAAACAATAGGGCTTCGCACCTTTCGGTGCAGGCCATTCTGGCCTGCTCCTCGGTGCTCGGGCCCTAAATATAGCTGCAAGCAGCAATGGCGGGCCCTCGCACGTTTTTTTACCGCTACACGGTGCGTCCGAGAAAATGAGGCACGGTGGGCAAGGGCATCAAGTGGGTAAAATATCAGTGGGTTATTTAATGTTGTTTCTGAGCCATTTGGGGACTGTAGGTAAAAGAAACCCCACATTTTAGACAAACAGGGGCACTAGTGAGCCACTTAAGAGACACGCCTATGTCTGACATTTTGTCAACACTTAACAGCCGAAAACTCTGATGTGTGTGCCAAATTTAAAGTTCAACTAAGCACGCCAAGAGCCTTAAACGTGCCTGAAATTAAAGTAAAGTTTGACGCGTTGCCATGGAAACAGCGTTCGAGATGTCAAAAATTCCTTCGCAATTTATCATCTACAATGTCTCGGCATCATGTTGACCACTTCTGGTGTCAATCGCATGAATCCCATACGAGAAGTATTTAAAGGTTCACAGCATGTAACTGTCAGCCTTAAATATGTGTAAAAATGAAAGTAAAGTTTGATGCATTGCCATGGGAACAGCGTTCGAGATATCAAAAATCCCTTCTCAATTTATCATCTACAATGTCTCTGCATTATGTTGACCACTTTTCGTGTCAATCGCATGAAAATCCTAGAAGGAGTATTTAAAAGTTAACTGTATGCAACTGAAAGGCTTAAATATGCCTTTAAAATGAAAGTAAAGTTTGACGCGTTGCCATGGGAACAGCGTTCGAGATGTCAAAAATTCCTTCGCAATTTATCATCTACAATGTCTCGGCATCATGTTGACCACTTTTGGTGTCAATCGCATGAAAATCCTAGAAGGAGTATTTAAAAGAACATCGGATGGAACTGTCAAAAAAATCTACCTTTGTGACTGACACACTTCCTGGCGCCTGGTGGTGGCGCTATAACCGGGAGTCACAATAGGCATATCGATGCGATCGGAATCTTCAGACGAACAAACACCCCGCATGTCATTACAATAAGACATTTTTTGCCTTAGATATTAGACAATTCCTGTTTCTCTGATTTCACCATAAGTTTGTCGCCTCGCCATGACAGAACCGTTCGAGATATCAAAAATCCCTTCGCAATTTAGCAAGTCCAATGTCTTGACATCATGATCACCACGTTTGGAGTCAATCCCATGTATCCCCTCGGAGGAGTATTCAAAAGTTCACCGCATGCATTTTTTAAACAATCCAAAATGGCCGACTTCCTGTTGGGCGGAGCTTAAATGTTAGAGGGCGAAAGTTGTTTGGGTCGATGAGATCTATATGTGTACCAACTTTCATACATGTGCGTACATTTTTGCCCGATCTGTGCACTACTGTTTGTTTTTGCATTACAGGGGGCGCTACAGAGCCCCCCTGCCACGCCCGTTTTCCAGCCTTTGGCTTTCGGCGATGACGGACGACTCTGACGTGTGTGCCAAATTTCAAGAGTTTTCGAGTATGTTAAGGCCCCCAAAATGTTCAAAAGTGTTAAAAAAAAAAAAATAAATAAATAAATATAGCTGCAAGCAGCAATGGCGGGCCCTCGCACGTTTTTTTTCCGCTACACGGTGCCTCCGAGAAAACGATGCAAAGTGGGCACGTGCATCAAGTGGGTAAATATCAGTGGACTATTTCATGTTGCTACTGACCAATTTGGGTACTGTAAATAAAAGAAACCCCACATTTAGACAAACGGGGCGCTAGTGAGCCACTAAATAGACACGCCTTTATCTGACCTTTTTGTCAAAACTTAACAGCTGACAACTCTCATGTGTGTGCCAAATTTAAAGTTAATCTAAGCACGCCAAGAGCCTTAAATATGCCTGAAATTAAAGTAAAGTTTAAAGCGTTGCCATGGAAACAGCGTTCGAGATGTCAAAAATTCCTTCGCAATTTAGCATCTACAATGTCTCAGCATCATGTTGACTACTTTTAGTGTCAATCGCATAAACATTCTAGGAGGAGTATTTAAAAGAACATCACATGGAACTGTCAAAAAAATCAACCTTTGTGACTGCAACACTTCCTGGCGCCTGGTGGTGGCGCTATACCCGAGACTCACAAAATAGGCACATCGATGCAATTAGAATCTTCAGACGAACAAACACCCCGCGTGTCATCATAATAAGACATTTTTTACCTTAGATATTAGACACTTCCTGTTTCTCTGATTTCGCCATGAATTTGTCGCCTCGTCATGGCAGAACCGTTCGAGATATCAAAAATTCCTTCGCAATTTAGCAAGTACAATGTCTCGGCATCATGATCACCACGTTTGGTGTCAACCCCATAAATTCCCTAGAAGGAGTATTCAAAAGTTCACAGTATGCTTTTTTAAACCATCCAAAATGGCCGACTTCCTGTTGGGCGGAGCTAATAGGTTTGATTGTGAAAGTTGTTCGTGTCGATGGGATCTATATACGTACCAACTCTGGTACATGTGCGTACATGTTTTCCCGATTTGTGCACCAATATTTTTTTTGCATTACAGGGGGCGCTACAGAGCCCTACTGCCACGCCCGTGTTCCAGCATTTGCCCGGTCCTAATGGCCGACGTCTTTGAGGTCTGTGCCAAATTCCCGGTGTTTTCGAGCATGTTAAGGCACCCAAAGTGCATGCCAAGTGCTTAAATATGCCTGAAAATGAAAGTAAAGTTTGACGTGTTGCCATGGGAGCAGCATTCGAGATATCAAAAATCCCTTCGCAATTTATCATCTACAATGTCTCAGCATCATGTTGACCACTTTTGGTGTCAATCGCATGAAAATCCTAAGAGGAGTATTTAAAAGAACATCACATGGAACTGTCAAAAAATTCACCTTTTGTGACTGCCACACTTCCTGGTGCCTGGTGGTGGCGCTATACCCGGGAGTCACAATAGGCACATCGATGCGATCGGAATCTTCAGACGAACAAACACCCCGCGTGTCATCACAATAAGACATTTTTTGCCTTAGATATTAGACACTTCCTGTTTCTCTGATTTCGCCATGAATTTGTCGCCTCGCCATGACAAAACCGTTCGAGATATCAAAAATCCCTTCGCAATTTAGCAAGTACAATGTCTCAGCTTCATGATCACCACGTTTGGTGTCAATCCCATTAATCCACTAGGAGGAGTATTTAAAAGTTCACCGCATGCATTTTTTAAACAATCCAAAATGGCCGACTTCCTGTTGGGCGGAGCTAATATGTTAGAGTATGAAAGTTGTTCGGGTCGATGAGATCTATATGCGTACCAACTTTCGTACATGTGCGTACATGTTTGTCCGATCTGTGCACCAATGTTTTTTTTTTCATTACAGGGGGCGCTACAGAGCCCCCCTGCCACGCCCGTGTTCCAGCCTTTGGTTTTCTGCGATGAAGGACGACTCTGACGTCTGTGCCAAATTTCAAGAGTTTTCGAGTATGTTAAGGCACTCAAAATTCCCAAAAGTGTTGAAAAAAATAATAAAAAAAAAAAAAAAAAAAAAAAAAAAATAATAAAAAATATAGCTGCAAGCAGCAATGGCGGGCCCTCGCACGTTTTTTTACCGCTACACGGTGCGTCCGAGAAAACGATGCACGGCGGGCAAGGGCATCAAGTGGGTAAAATATCAGCGGGCTATTTAATGTTGTTTCTGAGCCATTTGGGGACTGTAGGTAAAAGAAACCCCACATTTTAGACAAACAGGGGCACTAGTGAGCCACTTAAGAGACACGCCTATGTCTGACCTTTTTGTCAACACTTAACAGCCGAAAACTCTGATGTGTGTGCCAAATTTAAAGTTCAACTAAGCAGGCCAAGAGCCTTAAACATGCCTGAAATTAAAGTAAAGTTTGACGTGTTGCCATGGGAACAGCTTTTGAGATGTCAAAAATTCCTTCGCAATTTATCATCTACAATGTCTCGGCATCATGTTGACCACTTCTGGTGTCAATAACATTATTTCCTCAGGAGGAGTATTTAAAAGTTTACCGCATACAGCTGTAAGGTTTAAATATGCCTTAAAAATGAAAGTAAAGTTTGACAGGTTGCCATGGGAACAGCGTTTGAGATATCAAAAATCCCTTCACAATTTATCATCTACAATGTCTCGGCATCATGCTGACTGCTTCTCGTGTCAATCGCATGAAAATCCTGGAAGGAGTATTTAAAAGAACATCGGATGGAACTGTCAAAAAAATCCACCTTTGTGACTGACACACTTCCTGGCGCCTGGTGGTGGCGCTATACCCGGGAGTCACAATAGGCACATCGATGCGATCAGAATCTTCAGACGAACAAACACAATGCGTGTCATCACAATAAGACCCTTTTTACCTTAGATATTAAACACTTCCTGTTTCTCTGATTTCGCCATGAATTTGTCGCCTTGCCATGACAGAACCCTTCGAGATATCAAAAATCCCTTTGCAATTTAGCAAGTTCAATATCTTGACATCATGATCACCACGATTGGTGTCAATCCCATGTATCCCCTCGGAGGAGTATTCAAAAGTTCACTGCATGCATTTTTTAAACAATCCAAAATGGCCGACTTCCTGTTGGGCGGAGCTAATAGGTTAGAGTGCGAAAGTTGTTCGGGTTGATGAGATCTATATGTTTACCAACTTTCATACATGTGCGTACATTTTTGCCCAATCTGTGCACTACTGTTTGTTTTTGAATTACAGGGGGCGCTACAGAGCCCCCGTGCCACGCCCGTGTTCCAGCCTAAGGCTTTCGGCGATGACGGACGACTCTGACGTCTGTGCCAAATTTCAAGAGTTTTCGAGTATGTTAAGGCCCCCAAAATGCCCAAAAGTGTTGAAAAAAATAAAAAAAATAATAATAAAAATAATAATCCGAGCAAAAACAATAGGGCTTCGCACCTTTCGGTGCAGGCCATTCTGGCCTGCTCCTCGGTGCTCGGGCCCTAATAATAATCCGAGCAAAATCAATAGGGCTTCGCACCTTTCGGTGCAGGCCATTCTGGCCTGCTCCTCGGTGCTCGGGCCCTAAATATAGCTGCAAGCAGCGATGGCGGGCCCTCGCACGTTATTTTTCCGCTACACGGTGCGTCCGAGAAAACGATGCACGGTGGGCAAGGGCCTCAAGTGGGTAAATATCAGTGGGCTATTTAATGTTGTTACTGACCCATTTGGGGACTGTAGGTAAAAGAAACCCCACATTTTAGACAAACGGGGGGGGGGGGGGTCTAGTCAGCCACTAAATAGACACGCCTTTATCTGACCTTTTTGTCAACACTTAACTGCCAACAACTCTGATGTGTGTGCCAAATTTAAAGTTAATCCAAACACGCCAAGAGCCTTAAAAAAGTCTTAAATAAAAGTAAAGTTTGACGCGTTGCCATGGGAACAGCGTTCGAGATGTCAAAAATTCCTTCGCAATTTAGCATCTCCAATGTCTCAGCATCATGTTGACCACTTCTGGTGTCAATCGAATGAATATTCTAGAAGGAGTATTTAAAAGTTCACTGCATGGAACTGAAAGGCTTCAATATGCCTTTAAAATGAAAGTAAAGTTTGACACGTTGCCATGGGAACAGCATTCGAGATATCAAAAATCCCTTCGCAATTTATCATCTACAATGTCTCAGCATCATGTTGACCACTTTTGGTGTCAATCGAATGAATATCCTAGAAGGAGTATTTAAAAGAACATCGGATGGAACTGTCAAAAAAATCCACCTTTGTGACTGACACACTTCCTGGCGCATGGTGGTGGCGCTATACCCGAGACTCACAATAGGCACATCGATGCGATCGGAATCTTCAGACGAACAAACACCCCGCGTGTCATCACAATAAGACATTTTTTGCCTTAGATATTAGACACTTCCTGTTTCTCTGATTTCACCATGACTTTGTCGCTTCGCCACGGCAGAACCGTTCGAGATATCAAAAATCCCTTCGCAATTTAGCAAGTACAATGTCTCGACATCATGATCACCACGTTTGGTGTCAATCCCATGAATCCCCTAGAAGGAGTATTCAAAAGTTCACCGCATGCATTTTTTAAACAATCCGAAATAGCCGACTTCCTGTTGGGCGGAGCTTAAATGTTAGAGGGCGAAAGTTGTTCGGGTCGATGAGATCTATATGTGTACCAACTCTCGTACATGTGCGTACATTTGTGCCCGATCTGTGCCCCAATGTTTGTTTTTGAATTACAGGGGGCGCTACAGAGCTCCCTTGCCACGCCCGTATTCCAGCCTTTGCATGAGCCTAGTGGCACGCGACTCTGACGTGTGTGCCAAATTTCAAGACTTTTTGAGTATGTTAAGGCTCCCAAATTAGCACAAGTGTTGAAAAAAATAAAAAAAATAAAAAATAAAAAAATAATAAATTCGAGCAAAAACAATAGGGCTTCGCACCTTTCGGTGCAGGCCATTCTGGCCTGCTCCTCGGTGCTCGGGCCCTAATAATAATAAAAATAATAATCCGAGCAAAACCAATAGGGCTTCGCACCTTTCGGTGCAGGCCATTCTGGCCTGCTCCTCGGTGCTCGGGCCCTAATAAAAAATATAGCTGCAAGCAGCAATGGCGGGCCCTCGCACGTTTTTTTACCGCTACACGGTGCGTCCGAGAAAACGATGCACGGCGGGCAAGGGCATCAAGTGGGTAAAATATTAGTGGGCTATTTAATGTTGTTTCTGAGCCATTTGGGGACTGTAGGTAAAAGAAACCCCACATTTTAGACAAACGGGGGAACTAGTGAGCCACTAAATAGACACGCCTTTATCTGACCTTTTTGTGCACACTTAACAGCCGAAAACTCTGATGTGTGTGCCAAATTTAAACTTAAACTAAGCACGCCAAGAGCCTTAAATATGCCTGAAATTAAAGTAAAGTTTGACGCGTTGCCATGGGAACAGCGTTCGAGATGTCAAAAATTCCTTCGCAATTTATCATCTACAATGTCTCGGCATCATGTAGACCACTTCTGGTGTCAATCGCATGAATCCCATACGAGGAGTATTTAAAGGTTCACAGCATGTAACTGTCAGCCTTAAATATGTGTAAAAATGAAAGTAAAGTTTGATGCATTGCCATGGGAACAGCGTTCGAGATATCAAAAATCCCTTCGCAATTTATCATCTACAATATCTCGGCATCATCTTGACCACTTCTCGTGTAAATCGCATGAAAATCCAAGAAGGAGTATTTAAAAGTTAACTGTATGGAACTGAAAGGCTTAAATATGCCTTTAAAATGAAAGTAAAGTTTGACGCGTTGCCATGGGAACAGCGTTTGAGATATCAAAAATCCCTTCGCAATTTATCATCTACAATGTCTCAGCATCATGGTGACCATTTTTGGTGTCAATCGCATGAAAATCCTAGGAGGAGTATTTAAAAGAACATTGCATGGAACTTTCAAAAAAATCCAGCTTTGTGACTGACACACTTCCTGGCGCCTGCTGGTGGCGCTATACCCGGGAGTCACAATAGGCACATCGATGCGATCGGAATCTTCAGATGAACGAACACCCCGCGTGTCATTACAATAAGACATTTTTTGCCTTAGATATTAGACACTTCCTGTTTCTCTGATTTCGCCACAACTTTGTCGGCTCGCCATGGCAGAACCGTTCGAGATATCAAAAATCCCTTCGCAATTTAGCAAGTCCAATGTCTCGACATCATGTTCATCACTTTTGGTGTCAATCGCATGCATCCTCTAGGAGGAGTATTCAAAAGTTCAACGCATGCATTTTTTAAACAATCCAAAATAGCTGACTTCCTGTTGGGCGGAGCTTAAATGTTAGAGGGCGAAAGTTGTTCGGGTCGATGAGATCTATATGCGTACCAACTCTCATACATGTGCGTACATATTTGCACGATCTGTGCATCAATGTTTTTTTTTGCATTACAGGGGGCGCTACAGAGCCCCCGTGCCACGCCCGTGTTCCAGCCTTTGCCCGTACGCAATGACGGACGACTCTGACGTCTGTGCCCAATTTCAAGAGTTTTCGAGTATGTTAAGGCACCCAAAATGCCCAAAAGTGTTAAAAAAAATAAAAAAAAAAAAAATAAAAAAAAATAAAAAAAAAACAATAAATTCGAGCAAAACCAATAGGGCTTCGCACCTTTCGGTGCAGGCCATTCTGGCCTGCTCCTCGGTGCTCGGGCCCTAAATATAGCTGCAAGCAGCAATGGCGGGCCCTCGCACGTTTTTTTACCGCTACACGGTGCGTCCGAGAAAACGATGCACGGTGGGCAAGGGCATCAAGTGGGTAAATATCAGTGGGCTATTTAATGTTGCTACTGAGCCATTTGGGGACTGTAGGTAAAAGAAACCCCATATTTTAGACAAACGGGGGCGCTAGTGAGCCACTTAAGAGACACGCCTATGTCTGACCTGTTTGTGCACACTTAACAGCCGACAACTCTGATGTGTGTGCCGACTTTTAGGTTAATCTAAGCACGCCAAGAGCCCTAAATATGCCTGAAATAAAAGTCAAGTTTGGGGCGTTGCCATGGGAACAGCGTTCGAGATTTCAAAAATCCCATCGCAATTTAGCGTCTACAATGTCTCTGCATCATGTTGACAACTTCTGGTGTGAATCGCATTATTTCCCTAGAAGGAGTATTTAAAAGAACATTGCATGCAACTGTCAGGCTTAAATAAGCCTTTAAAATGAAAGTAAAGTTTGACACGTTGCCATGGTAACAATGTTCGAGATATCAAAAATCCCTTCGCAATTTATCATCTACAATGTCTTAGCATCATGTTGACCACTTTTGGTGTCAATCGCATGAATATCCTAGAAGGAGTATTTAAAAGAACATCGGATGGAACAGTCAAAAAAATCCACCTTTGTGACTGACACACTTCCTGGCGCCTGGTGGTGGCGCTATACCCGAGACTCACAATAAGCACATCGATGCGATCGGAATCTTCAGGCAAACAAACACCCCGCTTGGCATCACAATAAGAACTTTTTTGCCTTAGATATTAGACACTTCCTGTTTCTCTGATTTTGCCACAACTTTGTCGACTCGCCACGGCGGCACCGTTCGAGATATCAAAAATCCCTTCGCAATTTAGCAAGTACAATGTCTCAACATCATGATCACCACGTTTGGTGTCAATTCCATGAATCCTCTAGGAGGAGTATTTAAAAGTTCACCACATGCATTTTTGAAACAATCCAAAATAGCCGACTTCCTGTTGGGCGGAGCTTAAATGTTAGAGTGCGAAAGTTGTTCGGGTCGATGAGATCTATATGCGTACCAACTCTCGTACATGTGCGTACATTTTTGCCCGATCTGTGCCCCAATGTTTGTTTTTGCATTACAGGGGGCGCTACAGAGCTCCCTTGCCACGCCCGTGGTCCAGCCTTTGCCCAAACCTGATGGCCAACGACTCTGACGTCTGTGCAAAATTTCAAGAGTTTTTGAGTATGTTAAAGCCCCCAAATTGCCCCGAAACGTAAAAAAAAAATTAAAAAAAAAAAAAATAATAAAAAATATAGCTGCAAGCAGCAATGGCGGGCCCTCGCACGTTTTTTTACCGCTACACGGTGCGTCCGAGAAAACGATGCACGGTGGGCAAGGGCATCAAGTGGGTAAAATATCAGTGGGCTATTTAATGTTGTTTCTGAGCCATTTGGGGACTGTAGGTAAAAGAAACCCCACATTTTAGACAAACAGGTGCACTAGTGAGCCACTTAAGAGACACGCCTATGTCTGACCTTTTTGTCAACACTTAACAGCCGAAAACTCTGATGTGTGCAGAGATGTATAGTAACGAAGTAGAACTACTTCACTACTGTACTTAAGTACTAAAAGACAGTATCTGTACTCTACTGAAGTATTATTTTTTTCTCCTACTTCCACTTTTACTTCAGTACATATTTTCGATGAGTTTAATACTTTTACTCCAATACATTTTTTATGTGCTGCATAGTTACTCGTTACACTCAAATGTTACGAATCATTCCAAACCTACATTATCACTGATACACATTAGAAACACACACAGATTGTGGTCTCAACCAATAGGAGATAGTGAAGAGCGGACCCCTCCCTCCCTCTCACTCACAAATATGAGCCGCGGTTGTGGACAAATGTGAAGTGAAGAGAGAACCAAAGTGCACGAGAGAGACCGATAGAGAGAGAGAATTTGCGAGAAAGGGCGAGTGTGCGCGAAAGAAGGAAACCTAAATACATTGAAACATCTTGTACCTTTACCTATTACCATTACATCGACTAATATTTTATTAATTCTGAATTTTCTATTGCCATATTAGTTAAATTAATCTGAACATTCCTGTCCTTGTACTCCTGCTACAGCCAAAGCAATTGTGAGTGTCCTTTAGCTTAAACATTTGAAATAATATAAACAAAATTATATTCAAACTTTTGACTGTTTTCTTTAATAACTACATTACACAATACTTGTACTTTTACTTTCAGTACTTGAGTAGTATATTTTAAAATAAACTACTTGCAATACTTAAGTACAAAACATGTTTAATACTTCAGTACTTCCACTTAAGTGGTGTGCTCACTTTTTTGATAGAGCACTTGTACTTTTACTCAAGTCTGGGTCCCTAGTACTTTATACATCTCTGGATGTGTGTGCCAAATTTAAAGTTCAACTAAGCACGCCAAGAGCCTTAAACATGCCTGAAATTAAAGTAAAGTTTGACGCGTTGCCATGGGAACAGCGTTCGAGATGTCTAAAATTCCTTCGCAATTTATCATCTACAATGTCTCGGCATCATGTTGACCACTTCTGGTGTCAATCGCATGAATCCCATACGAGGAGTATTTAAAGGTTCCCAGCATGTAACTGTCAGCCTTAAATATGTGTAAAAATAAAAGTAAAGTTTGATGCATTGCCATGGTAACAGCGTTTGAGATATCAAAAATCCCTTCGCAATTTAACATCTACAATGTCTCGGCATCATGTTGACCACTTCTCGTGTCAATCGCATGAAAATCCTAGAAGGAGTATTTAAAAGTTAACTGTATGCAACTGAAAGGCTTAAATATGCCTTTAAAATGAAAGTAAAGTTTGACAGGTTGCCATGGGAACAGCGTTTGAGATATCAAAAATCCCTTCGCAATTTATCATCTACAGTGTCTCGGCATCATGTTGACCACTTCTCGTGTCAATCGCATGAAAATCCTAGAAGGAGTATTTAAAAGTTAACTGTATAAAACTGAAAGGCTTAAATATGCCTTTAAAATGAAAGTAAAGTTTGACGCGTTGCCATGGGAATACCGTTTGAGATATCAAAAATCCCTTCGCAATTTATCATCTACAATGTCTCGGCATCATGGTGACCACTTTTGGTGTCAATCGTATGAAAATCCTAGAAGGAGTATTTAAAAGAACATTGCATGGAACTTTCAAAAAAATCCAGCTTTGTGACTGACACACTTCCTGGCGCCTGCTGGTGGCGCTATACCCGGGAGTCACAATAGGCACATCGATGCGATCGGAATCTTCAGATGAACAAACACCCCGCGTGTCATTACAATAAGACATTTTTTGCCTTAGATATTAGACACTTCCTGTTTCTCTGATTTCGCCACAACTTTGTCGGCTCGCCATGGCAGAACCGTTCGAGATATCAAAAATCCCTTCGCAATTTAGCAAGTCCAATGTCTCGACATCATGTTCACCACTTTTGGTGTCAATCGCATGATTCCTCTAGGAGGAGTATTCAAAAGTTCAACGCATGCATTTTTTAAACGATCCAAAATAGCTGACTTCCTGTTGGGCGGAGCTTAAATGTTAGAGCGCAAAAGTTGTTCGGGTCGATGAGATCTATATGTGTACCAACTTTCGTACATGTGCGTACATGTTTGCACGATCTGTGCTTCAATGTTTTTTTGCATTACGGGGGCGCTACAGAGCCCCCGTGCCACGCCCGTGTTCCAGCCTTTGCCCGTTCGCAATGACGGACGACTCTGACGTCTGTGCCAAATTTCAAGAGTTTTCGAGTATGTTAAGGCACCCAAAATGCCCAAAAGTGTTAAAAAAAAAAAAAAAAAAAAAAAAATATAGCTGCAAGCAGCGATGGCGGGCCCTCGCACGTTTTTTTACCGCTACACGGTGCGTCCGAGAAAACGATGCACGGCGGGCAAGGGCATCAAGTGGGTAAAATATCAGTGGGCTATTTAATGTTGTTTCTGAGACATTTGGGGACTGTAGGTAAAAGAAACCCCACATTTTAGACAAACAGGGGCACTTGTGAGCCACTTAAGAGACACGCCTGTGTGTGACCTTTTTGTCAACACTTAACAGCCGAAAACTCTGATGTGTGTGCCAAATTTAAACTTAAACTAAGCACGCCAAGAGCCTTAAATATGCCTGAAATTAAAGTAAAGTTTGACGCGTTGCCATGGGAACAGCGTTCGAGATGTCAAAAATTCCTTCGCAATTTATCATCTACAATGTCTCGGCATCATGTCGACCACTTCTGGTGTCAATCGCATGAATCCCATACGAGGAGTATTTAAAGGTTCACAGCATGTAACTGTCAGCCTTAAATATGTGTAAAAATGAAAGTAAAGTTTGATGCATTGCCATGGGAACAGCGTTTGAGATATCAAAAATCCCTTCGCAATTTATCATCTACAATGTCTCGGTATCATGTTGACCACTTCTCCTGTCAATCGCATGAAAATCCTAGAAGGAGTATTTAAAAGTTAACTGTATGCAACTGAAAGGCTTAAATATGCCTTTAAAGTGAAAGTAAAGTTTGACGCATTGCCATGGGAACAGCGTTTGAGATATCAAAAATCCCTTCGCAATTTATCATCTACGATGTCTCGGCATCATGGTGACCACTTTTGGTGTCAATCGCATGAATATTCTAGAAGGAGTATTTAAAAGAACATTGCATGCAACTGTCAAAAAAATCCACCTTTGTGACTGACACACTTCCTGGCGCCTGTTGGTGGCGCTATACCCGAGACTCACAATAGGCACATCGATGCGATCGGAAGCTTCAGAAGAACAAACACCCCGCGTGTCATCACAATTAGACATTTTTTGCCTTAGATATTAGACACTTCCTGTTTCTCTGATTTCGCCACAACTTTGTCGCCTCGCCATGGCAGAACCGTTTGAGATATCAAAAATCCCTTCGCAATTTAGCAAGTACAATGTCTCGGCATCATGTTCACCACGTTTGGTGTCATTTGCATGAATCCTCTAGGAGGAGTATTTAAAAGTTCACTGCATGCATTTTTTAAACAATCCAAAATGGCCGACTTCCTGTTGGGCGGAGCTAAAATGTTAGAGGGCGAAAGTTGTTCAGGTCGATGAGATCTATATGCGTACCAACTCTCGTACATGTGCGTACATGTTTGCCCGATCTGTGCCCCAATGTTTGTTTTTGCATTACAGGGGGCGCTACAGAGCCCCCCTGCCACGCCCGTGTTCCAGCCTTTGCCCAGACCTGATGGCCGACGACTCTGACGTCTGTGCCAAATTTCAAGAGTTTTCGAGTATGTTTAGGCACCCAAAGTGCCCAAAAGTGTTAAAAAAAAATAATAATAATAAAAATAAAAATAAAAATAAAAATAAAAAAAATAATAATCCGAGCAAAAACAATAGGGCTTCGCACCTTTCGGTGCAGGCCATTCTGGCCTGCTCCTCGGTGCTCGGGCCCTAATAATAATCCGAGCAAAAACAATAGGGCTTTGCACCTATGGTGCAGGCCATTCTGGCCTGCTCCTCGGTGCTCGGGCCCGAAATATAGCTGCAAGCAGCGATGGCGGGCCCTCGCACGTTATTTTAACGCTACACGGTGCCTTCGAGAAAACGATGCACGGTGGGCAAGTGCATCAAGTGGGTAAATATCAGTGGACTATTTCATGTTGCTACTGACCCATTTAGGTACAGTAGGTAAAAGAAACCCCATATTTTAGACAAACGGGGGCACTAGTCAGCCACCAAATAGACACGCCTTTATCTGATGTTTTTGTCAACACTTAACAGACGAAAACTCTGATGTGTGTGCCAAATTTAAAGTTCAACTAAGCACGCCAAGAGCCTTAAACATGCCTGAAATTAAAGTAAAGTTTGACGTGTTGCCATGGGAACAGCGTTCGAGATGTCAAAAATTCCTTCGCAATTTATCATCTACAATGTCTCGGCATCATGTTGATCACTTTTGGTGTCAATCCCATGAAAATCCTAGAAGGAGTATTTAAAAGTTTACCGCATGCAGCTGTAAGGTTTAAATATGCCTTAAAAATGAAAGTAAAGTTTGACAGGTTGCCATGGGAACAGCGTTTGAGATATCAAAAATCCCTTCGCAATTTATCATCTACAATGTCTCTGCATCATGTTAACCACTTCTCGTGTCAATCACATGAAAATCCTAGAAGGAGTATTTAAAAGAACATCACATGGAACTGTCAAAAAAATCAACCTTTGTGACTGCAACACTTCCTGGCGCCTGGTGGTGGCGCTATACCCGAGACTTACAATAGGCACATCGATGCGATCGGAATCTTCAGACGAACAAACACCCCGCATTTCATCATAATAAGACATTTTTTGCCTTAGATATTAGACACTTCCTGTTTCTCTGATTTCGCCATGACTTTGTCGCTTCGCCATGGCAGAACCGTTCAAGATATCAAAAATCCCTTCGCAATTTAGCAAGTACAATGTCTCGACATCATGATCACCACGTTTGGTGTCATTTGCATGAATCCCCTAGGAGGAGTATTCAAAAGTTCACCGCATGCATTTTTTAAACAATCCAAAATGGCGGACTTCCTGTTGGGCGGAGCTAAAATGTTAGAGGGCGAAAGTTGTTCGGGTCGATGAGATCTATATGCGTACCAACTTTCGTAAATGTGCGTACATTTTTGCCCGATCTGTGCATCAATGGTTTTTTTTGCATTACAGGGGGCGCTACAGAGCCCCCGTGCCACGCCCGTGTTCCAGCCTTTGGATTTCTGCGATGACGGACGACTTTGACGTCTGTGCCAAATTTCAAGAGTTTTCGAGTATGTTAAGGCACCCAAAAAGTCAAAAAGTGTTAAAAAAAAAAAAAAAAAAAAAAAATAATAATAATAATAATAAAAAATATAGCTGCAAGCAGCGATGGCGGGCCCTCGCACGTTTGTTTACCGCTACACGGTGCCTCCGAGAAAACGATGCACGGTGGGCAAGTGCATCAAGTGGGTAAATATCATGCTGCTACTGACCCATTTAGGTACTGTAGGTAAAAGAAACCCCACATTTTAGACAAACAGGGGCGCTAGTGAGCCACTAAATAGACACGCCTTTATCTGACGTTTTTGTCAACACTTAACAGCCGACAAATCTGATGTGTGTGCCAAATTTAAAGTTAATCTAAGCACACCAAGAGCCTTAAATATGCCTGACATAAAAGTAAAGTTTGACACGTTGCCATGGGAACAGCGTTAGTGATGTCAAAAATTCCTTCGCAATTTAGCGTCTACAATGTCTCAGCATCATGTTGACAACTTCTGGTGTGAATTGCATTATTTCCCTAGAAGGAGTATTAAAAAGAACATTGCATGCGACTGTCAGGCTTAAATAAGCCTTTAAAATGAAAGTAAAAAGTTTGACGCGTTGCCATGGGAACAGCGTTTGAGATATCAAAAATCCCTTCACTATTTATCATCTCCAATGTCTCGGCATCATGTTGACCACGTTTGGTGTCAATCGCATGAATATCCTAGAAGGAGTATTGAAAAGTTCACTGCATGGGCTTAAATATGCCTTTAAAATGAAAGTAAAGTTTGAAGCGTTGTCATGGGAACAACGTTCGAGATATCAAAAATCCATTCGCAATTTATCATCTACTATGTCTTGGCATCATGTTGACCACTTTTGGTGTCAATCGCATAAACATTCTAGGAGGAGTATTTAAAAGAACATCACATGGAACTGTCAAAAAAATCAACCTTTGTGACTGCAACACTTCCTGGCGCCTGGTGGTGGCGCTATACCCGAGACTTACAATAGGCACATCGATGCGATCGGACTCTTCAGACGAACAAACACTCCGCGTGTCATCACAATAAGATATTTTTTGCCTTAGATATTAGACACTTTCTGTTTCTCTGATTTCGCCATGACTTTGCCGCTTCGCCATTGCAACACCGTTCGAGATATCAAAAATCCCTTCGCAATTTAGCAAGTCCAATGTCTTGACATCATGATCACCACGTTTGGTGTCATTTGCTTGAATCCCCTAGGAGGAGTATTCAAAAGTTCACCGCATGCATTTTTTAAACAATCCAAAATGGCCGACTTCCTGTGGGGCGGAGCTAATAGGTTTGATTGTGAAAGTTGTTCGGGTCGATGAGATCTATATACGTACTAACTTTCGTACATGTGCGTACATGTTTGCCCGATTTGTGCACCAATATTTTTTTTGCATTACAGGGGGCGCTACAGAGCCCTACTGCCACACCCGTGTTCCAGCGTTTGCCCGGTCCTAATGGCCGACGACTTTGAGGTCTGTGCCAAATTTCTGGTGTTTTCGAGCATGTTAAGGCACCCAAAGTGCATGCCAAGTGCTTAAATATCCCTGAAAATGAAAGTAAAGTTTGACGTGTTGCCATGGGAGCAGCATTCGAGATATCAAAAATCCCTTCGCAATTTATCATCTACAATGTCTCAGCATCATGTTGACCACTTTTGGTGTCAATCGCATGAAAATCCTAGGAGGAGTATTTAAAAGTACACCGCATGCAACTGTCAAAAAATCCACCTTTTGTGACTGCCACACTTCCTGGTGCCTGTTGGTGGCGCTATACCCGAGACTCACAATAGGCACATCGATGCGATCGGAATCCTTGGCCGAACATACACACTGCGTTTTTATCCCAATAAGAAATTTTTTGCTTTAGATATTAGACACTTCCTGTTTCTCTGAATTCGCCATGAATTTGTCGCCTCGCCATGGCAACACCGTTCGAGATATCAAAAATCCCTTCGCAATTTAGCAAGTCCAATGTCTCTGCCTCATGGTCACCACGTTTGGTGTCAATCGCATGAATCCCCTATAAGAAGTATTTAAAAGTTCATGATTAACACACTTCCTGCTGCCTGGTGGTGGCGCTATACCTGAGACTCACAATAAGCACATCGATGCGATCGGAATCTTCAGACGAACAAATGCCTCGCTTGGCATCACAATAAGACATTTTTTGCCTTAGATATTAGACACTTCCTGTTTCTCTAATTTCGCCACAAATTTGTCGCCTCGCCATGGCAGGACCGTTCGAGATATCAAAAATCCCTTCGCAATTTAGCAAGTACAATGTCTCGACATCATGATCACCACATTTGGTGTCATTCGCATGAATCCCCTAGAAGGAGTATTTAAAAGTTCACCGCATGCATTTTTTAAACGATGCAAAATATCCGACTTCCTGTTGGGCGGAGCTTAAATGTTAGAGGGCGAAAGTTGTTCGGGTTGATGAGATCTATAAGCGTACCAATTCTCGTACATGTGCGTAAATTTTTGCCCGATCTGTGCATCAATGGTTTCTTCTGCATTACAGGGGGCGCTACAGAGCCCCTGTGCCACGCCCGTTGTCCAGCCTTTGGTTTTCTGCAATGACGGACGACTCTGACGTCTGTGCCAAATTTCAAGAGTTTTCGAGTATGTTAAGGCACCCAAAATCCCCAAAAGTGTTAAAAAAAATAAAAAAAAAAAATAAAAAAAAAATAATAATAAATTTGAGCAAAAACAATAGGGCTTCGCACCTTTCGGTGCAGGCCATTCTGGCCTGCTCCTCGGTGCTCGGGCCCTAAATATAGCTGCAAGCAGCAATGGCGGGCCCTCGCACGTTTATTTACCGCTACACGGTGCGTCCGAGAAAACGATGCACGGCGGGCAAGGGCATCAAGTGGGTAAATATCAGTGGACTATTTTATGTTGTTACTGACCCATTTGGGGACTGTAGGTAAAAGAAACCCCACATTTTAGACAAAGGGGGCGCTAGTGAGCCACTAAATAGACATGCCTTTATCTGACGTTTTTGTGCACACTTAACAGTCGACAACTCTGATGTGTGTGCCAACTTTTAGGTTAATCTAAGCACGCCAAGAGCCCTAAATATGCCTGAAATAAAAGTAAAGTTTGAAGCGTTGCCATGGCAACAGCGTTCGAGATGTCAAAAATTCCTTCGCAATTTAACATCTACAATGTCTCTGCATCATGTTGACCACTTTTGGAGTCAATCGCATGAAGATTCTAGAAGGAGTATTTAAAAGTTCACTGCATGCAACTGTAAGGCTTCAATATGCCTTTAAAATGAAAGTAAAGTTTGTCGCGTTGCCATGGGAACAGCGTTCAAGATATCAAAAATCCCTTCGCAATTTATCATCTACAATGTCTTGGCATCATGTTGACCACTTTTGGTGTCAATCGCATGAATATTGTAGAAGGAGTATTTAAAAGAACATCACATGGAACTGTCAAAGAAATCAACCTTTGTGACTGCAACACTTCCTGGCGCCTGCTGGTGGCGCTATACACGAGACTTACAATAGGCACATCGATGCGATCGGGATGTTCAGACGAACAAATACCCCGCGTGTCATCACTATAAGACATTTTTTGCCTTAGATATCAGACACTTCCTGTTTCTCTGATTTCACCACAACTTTGTCGCCTTGCCATGTCAGAACCGTTCGAGATATCAAAAATCCCTTCGCAATTTAGCAAGTACAATGTCTCGACATCATGATCACCACGTGCGGTGTCAATCCCTTGTATTCCCTTTGGAGGAGTATTCAAAAGTTCACCCCATGCATTCTTTAAACAATCCAAAATGGCCGACTTCCTGTTGGGCGGAGCTAAAAGGTTAGAGTGCGAAAGTTGTTCAGGTCGATGAGATCTATATGTGTACCAACTTTCATGCATGTGCGAACATTTTTGCCCGATCTGTGCCCCAATGTTTGTTTTTGCATTACAGGGGGCGCTACAGAGCCCCCATGCCACGCCCGTGTTCCAGCCTTTGCCCAGACCTGATGGCCGACGACTCTGACATCTGTGTCAAATTTCAAGAGTTTTCGAGTATGTTTAGGCACCCAAAGTGCCCAAAAGTGTTAAAAAAAAAATAATAATAATAATAAATATAGCTGCAAGCAGCGATGGCGGGCCCTCGCACGTTTGTTTACCGCTACACGGTGCCTCCGAGAAAACGATGCACGGTGGGCAAGTGCATCAAGTGGGTAAATATCATGCTGCTACTGACCCATTTAGGTACTGTAGGTAAAAGAAACCCCACATTTTAGACAAACGGGGGCGCTAGTGAGCCTTTAAATAGACACGCCTTTATCTGACGTTTTTGTCAACACTTAACAGCCGACAAATCTGATGTGTGTGCCAAATTTAAAGTCAATCTAAGCACACCAAGAGCCTTAAATATGCCTGACATAAAAGTAAAGTTTGACACGTTGCCATGGGAACAGCGTTAGAGATGTCAAAAATTCCTTCGCAATTTAGCGTCTACAATGTCTCAGCATCATGTTGACAACTTCTGGTGTGAATTGCATTATTTCCCTAGAAGGAGTATTAAAAAGAACATTGCATGCGACTGTCAGGCTTAAATAAGCCTTTAAAATGAAAGTAAAAAGTTTGACGCGTTGCCATGGGAACAGCGTTTGAGATATCAAAAATCCCTTCACTATTTATCATCTCCAATGTCTCGGCATCATGTTGACCACGTTTGGTGTCAATCGCATGAATATCCTAGAAGGAGTATTGAAAAGTTCACTGCATGCAACTGAAGGGCTTAAATATGCCTTTAAAATGAAAGTAAAGTTTGACGCGTTGTCATGGGAACAACGTTTGAGATATCAAAAATCCCTTCGCAATTTATCATCTACAATGTCTTGGCATCATGTTGACCACTTTTGGTGTCAATCGCATAAACATTCTAGGACGAGTATTTAAAAGAACATCACATGGAACTGTCAAAAAAAATCAACCTTTGTGACTGCAACACTTCCTGGCGCCTGGTGGTGGCGCTATACCCGAGACTTACAATAGGCACATCGATGCGATCGGAATCTTCAGACGAACAAACACCCCACGTGTCATCACTATAAGAAATTTTTTGCCTTAGATATTAGACACTTCCTGTTTCTCTGATTTCGCCATGACTTTGCCGCTTCGCCATGGCAACACCGTTCGAGATATCAAAAATCCCTTCGCAATTTAGCAAGTCCAATGTCTTGACATCATGATCACCACGTTTGGTGTCATTTGCATGAATCCCCTAGGAGGAGTATTCAAAAGTTCACTGCATGCATTTATTAAACAATCCAAAATGGCGGACTTCCTGTTGGGCGGAGCCAAAATGTTAGAGGGCGAAAGTTGTTCGGGTCGATGAGATCTATATGTGTACCAACTCTCGTACATGTGCGTACATGTTTGCACGATCTGTGCATCAATGTTTTTTTTTGCATTACAGGGGGCGCTACAGAGCCCCTGTGCCACGCCTGTGTTCCAGCCTTTGTCTGTTCGCAATGACGGACGACTCTAACGTCTGTGCCAAATTTCAAGAGTTTTCGAGTATGTTAAGGCACCCAAAATGCCCAAAAGTGTTGAAAAAAAAAAAAAAAAAAAAAAAAACAAACAAAAAAAAATAATAAATTCGAGCAAAAACAATAGGGCTTCGCACCTTTCGGTGCAGGCCATTCTGGCCTGCTCCTCGGTGCTCGGGCCCTAATAAAAAAAATAAATTCGAGCAAAAACAATAGGGCTTCGCACCTTTCGGTGCAGGCCATTCTGGCCTGCTCCTCGGTGCTCGGGCCCTAATAATAATCCGAGCAAAACCAATAGGGCTTCGCACCTTTCGGTGCAGGCCATTCTGGCCTGCTCCTCGGTGCTCGGGCCCTAATAATAATCCGAGCAAAAACAATAGGGCTTCGCACCTTTCGGTGCAGGCCATTCTGGCCTGCTCCTCGGTGCTCGGGCCCTAAATATAGCTGCAAGCAGCGATGGCGGGCCCTCGCACGTTTTTTTACCGCTACACGGTGCCTCCAAGTAAACGATGCACGGTGGGCATGTGCATCAAGTGGGTTAATATCAGTGGACTGTTTCATGTTGCTACTGATCTATTTAGGTACTGTAGGTAAAAGAAACCCCACATTTTAGACAAACGAGGGCGCTAGTGAGACACTAAATAGACACGCCTTTATCTGACATTTTTGTCAACACTTAACAGCCGACAACTCTGATGTGTGTGCCAAATTTAAATTTAATCTAAACACACCAAGAGCCTTAAATATGCCTGAAATAAAAGTAAAGTTTGACGTGTTGCCATGGGAACAGCGTTCGAGATGTCAAAAATTCCTTGGCAATTTAGCATCTACAATGTCTCAGCATCATGTTGACCACTTCTGGTGCCAATAACATTATTTACCTAGAAGGAGTATTTAAAAGAACATCGCATGCAACTGTAATGCTTAAATAAGCCTTTAAAATGAAAGTAAAATTTGTCGCGTTGCCATAGGAACAACATTCGAGATATCAAAAATCCCTTCGCAATTTATCATCTACAATGTCTCAGCATCATGTTGACCACTTTTGGTGTCAATCGCATAAACATTCTAGGAGGAGTATTTAAAAGAACATCACATGGAACTGTCAAAAAAATCAACCTTTGTGACTGCAACACTTCCTGGCGCCTGGTGGTGGCGCTATACCCGAGACTTACAATAGGCACATCGATGCGATCGGAATCTTCAGACGAACAAACACCCCGCGTGTCATCACAATAAGACATTTTTTGCCTTAGATATTAGACACTTTCTGTTTCTCTGATTTCGCCATGACTTTGCCGCTTCGCCATTGCAACACCGTTCGAGATATCAAAAATCCCTTCGCAATTTAGCAAGTCCAATGTCTTGACATCATGATCACCACGTTTGGTGTCATTTGCTTGAATCCCCTAGGAGGAGTATTCAAAAGTTCACCGCATGCATTTTTTAAACAATCCAAAATGGCGGACTTCCTGTTGGGCGGAGCTAAAATGTTAGAGGGCGAAAGTTGTTCGGGTCGATGAGATCTATATGTGTACCAACTTTCGTAAATGTGCGTACATGTTTGCCCGATCTGCGCACTACTGTTTGTTTTTGCATTACAGGGGGCGCTACAGAGCCCCCGTGCCACGCCCGTGTTCCAGCCTTTGTCTGTTCGCAATGACCGACGACTCTAACGTCTGTGCCAAATTTCAAGAGTTTTCGAGTATGTTAAGGCACCCAAAATGCCCAAAAGTGTTAAAAAAAATAAAAATAAAAATAAAAAATATAGCTGCAAGCAGCGATGGCGGGCCCTCGCACGTTATTTTACCGCTACGCGGTGCCTCCGAGAAAACGATGCACGGTGGGCATGTGCATCAAGTGGGTAAATATCAGTGGACTATTTCATGTTGCTACTGACCAATTTGGGTACTGTAGGTAAAAGAAACCCCACAACTCTCATGTGTGTGCCAAATTTGAAGTTAATCTAAACACGCCAAGAGCCTTAAATATGCCTGAAATAAATGTAAAGTTTGACGCAGCGACAACGTCTACAACGTCTCAGCATCATGTTGACCACTTCTGGAGTCAATCACATTATTTCCCTAGAAGGAGTATTTAAAAGTTCACTGCATGCAACTGTAAGGCTTAAATATGCCTTTAAAATGAGAGTAAAGTTTGACACGTTGCCATGGGAAGAGCCTTCAAGATATCAAAAATCCCTTCGCAATTTATCATCTACAATGTGTCAGTATCATGTGGACCACTTTTGGTGTCAATCGCATGAATATCCTAGAAGGAGTATTTAAAAGAACATTGGATGGAACAGTGAAAAAAATCAACCTTTATGACTGCAACACTTCCTGGCGCCTGGTGGTGGCGCTATACCCGGGAGTCACAATAGGCACATCGATGCGATCGGAATCTTCAGACGAACAAACACCCCGCGTGTCATCACAATAAGACATTTTTTGCCTTAGATATTAGACACTTCCTGTTTCTCTGATTTCGCCATGAATTTGTCGCCTCGCCATGGCAGAACTGTTCGAGATATCAAAAATCCCTTCGCAATTTAGCAAGTACAATGTCTCGACATCATGATCACCACGTTTGGTGTCAATCCCATTAATCCACTAGGAGGAGTATTTAAAAGTTCACTGCATGCATTTTTTAAACAATCCAAAATGGCCGACTTCCTGTTGGGCGGAGCTAATATGTTAGAGTACGAAAGTTGTTCGGGTCGATGAGATCTATATGCGTACCAACTTTCGTACATGTGCGTGCATGTTTGTCCGATCTATGCACCAATGTTTTTTTTTCCATTACAGGGGGCGCTACAGAGCCCCCCTGCCACGCCCGTGTTCCAGCCTTTGGTTTTCTGCAATGACGGACGACTCTGACATCTGTGCCAAATTTCAAGAGTTTTCAAGTATGTTAAGGCACTCAAAATTCCCAAAAGTGTTGAAAAAAATAAAAAAAAAATAATAATAATAATAATAATAATAAAAATAATAATCCGAGCAAAAACAATAGGGCTTCGCACCTTTCGGTGCAGGCCATTCTGGCCTGCTCCTCGGTGCTCGGGCCCTAATAAAAATAAAAAAAATAATAAATTCGAGCAAAAACAATAGGGCTTCGCACCTTTCGGTGCAGGCCATTCTGGCCTGCTCCTCGGTGCTCGGGCCCTAATAATAATCCGAGCAAAACCAATAGGGCTTCGCACCTTTCGGTGCAGGCCATTCTGGCCTGCTCCTCGGTGCTCGGGCCCTAATAATAAATATAGCTGCAAGCAGCGATGGCGGGCCCTCGCACGTTTGTTTACCGCTACACGGTGCCTCCGAGAAAACGATGCACGGTGGGCAAGTGCATCAAGTGGGTAAATATCATGCTGCTACTGACCCATTTAGGTACTGTAGGTAAAAGAAACCCCACATTTTAGACAAACGGGGGCGCTAGTGAGCCACTAAATAGACACGCCTTTATCTGACGTTTTTGTCAACACTTAACAGCCGACAAATCTGATGTGTGTGCCAAATTCAAAGTTAATCTAAGCACACCAAGAGCCTTAAATATGCCTGACATAAAAGTAAAGTTTGACACGTTGCCATGGGAACAGCGTTAGAGATGTCAAAAATTCCTTCGCAATTTAGCGTCTACAATGTCTCAGCATCATGTTGACAACTTCTGGTGTGAATTGCATTATTTCCCTAGAAGGAGTATTAAAAAGAACATTGCATGCGACTGTCAGGCTTAAATAAGCCTTTAAAATGAAAGTAAAAAGTTTGACGCGTTGCCATGGGAACAGCGTTTGAGATATCAAAAATCCCTTCACTTTTTTATCATCTCCAATGTCTCGGCATCATGTTGACCACGTTTGGTGTCAATCGCATGAATATCCTAGAAGGAGTATTGAAAAGTTCACTGCATGGGCTTAAATATGCCTTTAAAATGAAAGTAAAGTTTGACGCGTTGTCATGGGAACAACGTTTGAGATATCAAAAATCCCTTCGCAATTTATCATCTACTATGTCTTGGCATCATGTTGACCACTTTTGGTGTCAATCGCATAAACATTCTAGGACGAGTATTTAAAAGAACTTTACATGGAACTGTCAAAAAAATCAACCTTTGTGACTGCAACACTTCCTGGCGCCTGGTGGTGGCGCTATACCCGAGACTTACAATAGGCACATCGATGCGATCGGAATCTTCAGACGAACAAACACCCCGCGTGTCATCACTATAAGACATTTTTTGCCTTAGATATTAGACACTTCCTGTTTCTCTGATTTCGCAATGACTTTGCCGCTTCGCCATGGCAACACCGTTCGAGATATCAAAAATCCCTTCGCAATTTAGCAAGTCCAATGTCTTGACATCATGATCACCACATTTGGTGTCATTTGCATGAATCCCCTAGGAGGAGTATTCAAAAGTTCACCGCATGCATTTTTTAAACAATCCAAAATGGCGGACTTCCTGTTGGGCGGAGCTAAAATGTTAGAGGGCGAAAGTTGTTCGGGTCGATGAGATCTATATGTGTACCAACTTTCGTAAATGTGCGTACATGTTTGCCCGATCTGTGCACTCCTGTTTGTTTTTGCATTACAGGGGGCGCTACAGAGCCCCCGTGTCACGCCCGTGTTCCAGCCTTTGGCTTTCGGCGATCACGGACGACTCTGATGTCTGTGCCAAATTTCAAGAGTTTTCGAGTATGTTAAGGCCCCCAAAATGTCCAAAAGTGTTGAAAAAAATAAAAAAATAAAAATAAAAAATATAGCTGCAAGCAGCGATGGCGGGCCCTCGCACGTTTATTTACCGCTACACGGTGCCTCAGAGAAAACGATGCACGGTGGGCAAGTGCATCAAGTGGGTAAATATCAGTGGACTATTTTATGTTGTTACTGACCCATTTGGGGACTGTAGGTAAAAGAAACCCTACATTTTAGGCAAAGGGGGCGCTAGTGAGCCACTTAAGAGACACGCCTATGTCTGACCTTTTTGTCCACACTTAACAGCCGACAACTCTGATGTGTGTTAACTTTTAGGTTAATCTAAGCACGCCAAGAGCCCTAAATATGCCTGAAATAAAAGTAAAGTTTGGGGCGTTGCCATGGGAACAGCGTTTGAGATATCAAAAATCCCTTCGCAATTTATCATCTACAATGTCTCAGCATCATGTTGACCACTTTTGGTGTCAATCGCATGAAAATCCTTGGAGGAGTATTTAAAAGAACATCACATGGAACCGTCAAAAAATCAACCTTTGTGACTGCAACACTTCCTGGCGCCTGGTGGTGGCGCTATACCCGAGACTCACAATAGGCACATCGATGCAATCAGAATCTTCAGACGAACAAACAACCCGTGTGTCATCATAATAAGACATTTTTTACCTTAGATATTAGACACTTCCTGTTTCTCTGATTTCGCCATGAATTTGTCGCCTCGCCATGGCAGAACCGTTCGAGATATCAAAAATCCCTTCGCAATTTAGCAAGTACAATGTCTTGGCATCATGATCACCACGTTTGGTGTCAATCCCATGAATCCCCTAGAAGGAGTATTCAAAAGTTCATCGTATGCATTTTTTAAAACCATCCAAAATGGCCGACTTTCTGTCGGGCGGAGTTAATAGGTTTGATTGTGAAAGTTGTTCGGGTCGATGGGATCTATATACGTACGAACTCTAGTACATGTGCGTACATGTTTGCCCGATTTGTGCACCAATATTTTTTTTTGCATTACAGGGGGCGCTACAGAGCCCTACTGCCACGCCCGTGTTCCAGCGTTTGCCCGGTCCTAATGGCCGACGACTTTGAGGTCTGTGCCAAATTCCCGGTGTTTTCGAGCATGTTAAGGCACCCAAAGTGCATGCCAAGTGCTTAAATATGCCTGAAAATTAAAGTAAAGTTTGACGTGTTGCCATGGGAGCAGCATTCGAGATATCAAAAATCCCTTCGCAATTTATCATCTACAATGCCTCATCATCATGTTGACCACTTTTGGTGTCAATCGCATGAAAATCCTAGGAGGAGTATTTAAAAGTTCACCGCATGCAACTGTCAAAAAATCCACCTTTTGTGACTGCCACACTTCCTGTTGCCTGTTGGTGGCGCTATACCCGAGACTCACAATAGGCACATCGATGCGATCGGAATCGTTGGCCGAACATACACACTGCGTTTCATCCCAATAAGACATTTTTTGCTTTAGATATTAGACACTTCCTGTTTCTCTGAATTCGCCATAAATTTGTCGCCTCGCCATGGCAACACCGTTCGAGATATCAAAAATCCCTTCGCAATTTAGCAAGTCCAATGTCTGAGCATCATCTTCACCACGTTTGGTGTCAATCGTATGAATTCCCTAGGAGAAGTATTTAAAAGTTCATGACTGACACACTTCCTGGCACCTGGTGGTGGCGCCATACCCGGGAGTCACAATAGGCACATCGATGCGATCGGAATCTTCAGACGAACAAACACCCCGCATGGCATCACAATAAGACATTTTTTGGCTTAGATATTAGACACTTTCTGTTTCTCTAAATTCGCCATGACTTTGCCGCTTCGCCATGGCAACACCGTTCGAGATATCAAAAATCCCTTCGCAATTTAGCAAGTACAATGTCTTGACATCATGATCACCACGTTTGGTGTCAATCCCATGAATCCCCTAGAAGGAGTATTTAAAAGTTCACCGCATGCATTTTTTAAACAATCCAAAATGGCCGACTTCCTGTTGGGCGGAGCTAAAATGTTAGAGGGCGAAAGTTGTTCGGGTCGATGATATCTATATGCGTACCAACTCTCGTACATGTGCGTACATGTTTGCCCGATCTGTGCACCAATGTTTTTTTTTGCATTACAGGGGGCGCTACAGAGCCCCTGTGCCACGCCCGTGTTCCAGCCTTTGCCCGTTCGCAATGACGGACGACTTTGAAGTCTGTGCCAAATTTCAAGAGTTTTCGAGTATGTTAAGGCACCCAAAATGCCCAAAAGTGTTAAAAAAAATAAAAAAAAAAAAAAAAAAAAAAAAAAAAAAAAAATAATAATAATAAATCCGAGCAAAAACAATAGGGCTTCGCACCTTTCGGTGCAGGCCATTCTGGCCTGCTCCTCGGTGCTCGGGCCCTAATAAAAATAAATATAGCTGCAAGCAGCGATGGCGGGCCCTCGCACAAAGAAATATAGCTGCAAGCAGCAATGGCGGGCCCTCGCACGTTTTTTTACCGCTACACGGTGCGTCCGAGAAAACGATGCACGGTGGGCAAGGGCATCAAGTGGGTAAAATATCAGTGGGCTATTTAATGTTGTTTCTGAGCCATTTGGGGACTGTAGGTAAAAGAAACCCCACATTTTAGACAAACAGGTGCACTAGTGAGCCACTTAAGAGACACGCCTATGTCTGACCTTTTTGTCAACACTTAACAGCCGAAAACTCTGATGTGTGCAGAGATGTATAGTAACGAAGTAGAACTACTTCACTACTGTACTTAAGTACTAAAAGGCAGAATCTGTACTCTACTGAAGTATTATTTTTTTCTCCTACTTCCACTTTTACTTCAGTACATATTTTCGATGAGTTTAATACTTTTACTCCAATACATTTTTTATGTGCTGCATAGTTACTCGTTACACTCAAATGTTACGAATCATTCCAAACCTACATTATCACTGCCGGAGCGGTGATACACATTAGAAACACACACAGATTGTGGTCTAAACCAATAGGAGATAGTGAAGAGCGGACCCCTCCCTCCCTCTCACTCACAAATATGAGCCGCGGTTGTGGACAAATGTGAAGTGAAGAGAGAACCAAAGTGCACGAGAGAGACCGATAGAGAGAGAGAGAATTCGCGAGAAAGGGCGAGTGTGTGCGAAAGAAGGAAACCTAAATACATTGAAACATCTTGTACCTTTACCTATTACCATTACATCGACTAATATTTTATTAATTCTGAATTTTCTATTGCCATATTAGTTAAATTAATCTGAACATTACTGTCCTTGTACTCCTGCTACAGCCAAAGCAATTGTGAGTGTCCTTTAGCTTAAACATTTGAAATAATATAAACAATATTATATTCAAACTTTTGACTGTTTTCTTTAATACTACATTACACAATACTTGTACTTTTACTTTTAGTACTTGAGTAGTATATTTATAAATAAACTACTTGCAATACTTAAGTACAAAACATGTTTAATACTTCAGTACTTCCACTTAAGTGGTGTGCTCACTTTTTTGATAGAGCACTTGTACTTTTACTCAAGTCTGGGTCCCTAGTACTTTATACATCTCTGGATGTGTGTGCCAAATTTAAAGTTCAACTAAGCACGCCAAGAGCCTTAAACATGCCTGAAATTAAAGTAAAGTTTGACGCGTTGCCATGGGAACAGCGTTCGAGATGTCTAAAATTCCTTCGCAATTTATCATCTACAATGTCTCGGCATCATGTTGACCACTTCTCGTGTAAATCGCATGAAAATCCTAGAAGGAGTATTTAAAAGTTAACTGTATGGAACTGAAAGGCTTAAATATGCCTTTAAAATGAAAGTAAAGTTTGACGCGTTGCCATGGGAACAGCGTTTGAGATATCAAAAATCCCTTCGCAATTTATCATCTACAATGTCTCGGCATCATGTTGACCACTTCTCGTGTAAATCGCATGAATATCCTAGAAGGAGTATTTAAAAGTTAACTGTATGGAACTGAAAGGCTTAAATATGCCTTTAAAATGAAAGTAAAGTTTGACGCGTTGCCATGGGAACAGCGTTTGAGATATCAAAAATCCCTTCGCAATTTATCATCTACAATGTCTCGGCATCATGTTGACCACTTCTCATGTAATTCGCATGAAAATCCTAGAAGGAGTATTTAAAAGTTAACTGTATGTAACTGAAAGGCTTAAATATGCCTTTAAAATGAAAGTAAAGTTTGACAGGTTGCCATGGGAACAGCGTTTGAGATATCAAAAATCCCTTCGCAATTTATCATCTACAATGTCTCGGCATCATGTTGACCACTTCTCGTGTCAATCGCATGAAAATCCTAAAAGGAGTATTTAAAAGTTAACTGTATAAAACTGAAAGGCTTAAATATGCCTTCAAAATGAAAGTAAAGTTTGACGCGTTGCCATGGGAATACCGTTTGAGATATCAAAAATCCCTTCGCAATTTATCATCTACAATGTCTCGGCATCATGTTGACCACTTCTCGTGTCAATCATATGAAAATCCTAGAAGGAGTATTTAAAAGAACATTGCATGGAACTTTAAAAAAAATCAGGCTTTGTGACTGACACACTTCCTGGCGCCTGCTGGTGGCGCTATACCCGGGAGTTACAATAGGCACATCGATGCGATCGGAATCTTCAGATGAACAAACACCCCGCGTGTCATTACAATAAGACATTTTTTGCCTTAGATATTAGACACTTCCTGTTTCTCTGATTTCGCCACAACTTTGTCGGCTCGCCATGGCAGAACCGTTCGAGATATCAAAAATCCCTTCGCAATTTAGCAAGTCCAATGTCTCAACATCATGTTCACCACTTTTGGTGTCAATCGCATGATTCCTCTAGGAGGAGTATTCAAAAGTTCAACGCATGCATTTTTTAAACGATCCAAAATAGCTGACTTCCTGTTGGGCGGAGCTTAAATGTTAGAGGGCGAAAGTTGTTCGGGTCGATGAGATCTATATGCGTACCAACTCTCGTACATGTGCGTACATGTTTGCACGATCTGTGCATCAATGGTTTTTTTTGCATTACAGGGGGCGCTACAGAGCCCCCGTGCCACGCCCGTGTTCCAGCCTTTGGATTTCTGCGATGACGGACGACTCTGACGTCTGTGCCAAATTTCAAGAGTTTTCGAGTATGTTAAGGCACCCAAAAAGTCCAAAAGTGTTAAAAAAAATAAAAAAAAATAAAAATAAATATAGCTGCAAGCAGCAATGGCGGGCCCTCGCACGTTTTTTTACCGCTACACGGTGCGTCCGAGAAAACGATGCACGGTGGGCAAGGGCATCAAGTGGGTAAATATCAGTGGGCTATTTAATGTTGCTACTGAGCCATTTGGGGACTGTAGGTAAAAGAAACCCCATATTTTAGACAAACGGGGGCGCTAGTGAGCCACTTAAGAGACACGCCTATGTCTGACCTGTTTGTGCACACTTAACAGCCGACAACTCTGATGTGTGTGCCGACTTTTAGGTTAATCTAAGCACGCCAAGAGCCCTAAATATGCCTGAAATAAAAGTCAAGTTTGGGGCGTTGCCATGGGAACAGCGTTCGAGATTTCAAAAATCCCATCGCAATTTAGCGTCTACAATGTCTCTGCATCATGTTGACAACTTCTGGTGTGAATCGCATTATTTCCCTAGAAGGAGTATTTAAAAGAACATTGCATGCAACTGTCAGGCTTAAATAAGCCTTTAAAATGAAAGTAAAAAGTTTGACGCGTTGCCATGGTAACAATGTTCGAGATATCAAAAATCCCTTCGCAATTTATCATCTACAATGTCTTAGCATCATGTTGACCACTTTTGGTGTCAATCGCATGAATATCCTAGAAGGAGTATTTAAAAGAACATCGGATGGAACAGTCAAAAAAATCCACCTTTGTGACTGACACACTTCCTGGCGCCTGGTGGTGGCGCTATACCCGAGACTCACAATAAGCACATCGATGCGATCGGAATCTTCAGGCAAACAAACACCCCGCTTGGCATCACAATAAGAACTTTTTTGCCTTAGATATTAGACACTTCCTGTTTCTCTGATTTTGCCACAACTTTGTCGACTCGCCACGGCGGCACCGTTCGAGATATCAAAAATCCCTTCGCAATTTAGCAAGTACAATGTCTCAACATCATGATCACCACGTTTGGTGTCAATTCCATGAATCCTCTAGGAGGAGTATTTAAAAGTTCACCACATGCATTTTTGAAACAATCCAAAATAGCCGACTTCCTGTTGGGCGGAGCTTAAATGTTAGAGTGCGAAAGTTGTTCGGGTCGATGAGATCTATATGCGTACCAACTCTCGTACATGTGCGTACATTTTTGCCCGATCTGTGCCCCAATGTTTGTTTTTGCATTACAGGGGGCGCTACAGAGCTCCCTTGCCACGCCCGTGGTCCAGCCTTTGCCCAAACCTGATGGCCAACGACTCTGACGTCTGTGCAAAATTTCAAGAGTTTTTGAGTATGTTAAAGCCCCCAAATTGCCCCGAAACGTAAAAAAAAAATAATAAAAAAAAAATAATAAAAATAATAATCCGAGCAAAAACAATAGGGCTTCGCACCTACGGTGCAGGCCATTCTGGCCTGCTCCTCGGTGCTCGGGCCCTAATAATCCGAGCAAAAACAATAGGGCTTCGCACCTTTCGGTGCAGGCCATTCTGGCCTGCTCCTCGGTGCTCGGGCCCGAATAAATATAGCTGCAAGCAGCGATGGCGGGCCCTCGCACGTTTATTTACCGCTACACGGTGCCTCCGAGAAAACGATGCACGGTGGGCATGTGCATCAAGTGGGTAAATATCAGTGGAATATTTCATGTTGCTACTGATCCATTTAGGTACTGTAGGTAAAAGAAACCCCACATTTTAGACAAATGGAGGTGCTAGTGAGACACTAAATAGACACGCCTTTATCTGACGTTTTTGTCAACACTTAACAGCCGACAACTCTGATGTGTTTGCCAAATTTAAATTTAATCTAAGCACGCCAAGAGCCTTAAATATGCCTGAAATAATAGTAAACTTTGATGCATTGCCATGGGAACAGCGTTCGAGATGTCAAAAATTCCTTCGCATTTTAGCATCTACAATGGCTCAGCATCATGTTGACCACTTCTGGTGTCAATAACATTATTTACCTAGAAGGAGTATTTAAAAGAACATCGCATGCAATTGTAATGCTTAAATAAGCCTTTAAAATGAAAGTAAAATTTGTCGCGTTGCCATAGGAACAACATTCGAGATATCAAAAATCCCTTCGCAATTTATCATCTACAATGTCTCAGCATCATGTTGACCACTTTTGGTGTCAATCGCATGAATATCCTAGAAGGAGTATTTAAAAGTTCACTGCATGAAACTGTAAGGTTTAAATATGCCTTTAAAATGAAAGTAAAGTTTGACACGTTGCCATGGGAACAGCGTTCGAGATATCAAAAATCCCTTCGCAATTTATCATCTACAATGTCTCGTCATCATGTTGACCACTTTTGGTGTCAATTGCATGATTTTTCTAGAAGGAGTATTTAAAAGAACATTGCATGGAACTGTCAAAAAAATCCAGCTTTGTAACTGACACACTTCCTGCCGCCTGGTGGTGGCGCTATACCCGGGAGTCACAATAGGCGCATCGATGCGATCGGAATCTTCAGATGAACAAACACCCCGCTTGTCATTACAATAAGACATTTTTTGCCATAGATATTAGACACTTCCTGTTTCTCTGATTTCGCCATGACTTTGCCGCTTCGCCATGGCAACACCGTTCGAGATATCAAAAATCCCTTCGCAATTTAGCAAGTCCAATGTCTTGACATCATGATCACCACTTTTGGTGTCATTTGCATGAATCCCCTAGGAGGAGTATTCAAAAGTTCACCGCATGCATTTTTTAAACAATCCAAAATGGCGCACTTCCTGTTGGGCGGAGCTAAAATGTTAGAGGGCGAAAGTTGTTCGGGTCGATGAGATCTATATGCGTACCAACTTTCGTACATGTGCGTACATGCTTGCCCAATCTGTGCACCAATGTTTGTTTTTGCATTACAGGGGGCGCTACAGAGCCCCTGTGCCACGCCCGTGTTTCAGCCTTTGCATGAGCCTAGTGGTACGGGACTCTGACATGTGTGCCAAATTTCAAGAGTTTTCGAGTATGTTAAGGGACCCAAATTAGGTCAAGTGTTGAAAAAAAAAAAAAATAAATAAATAAAAAATATAGCTGCAAGCAGCAATGGCGGGCCCTCGCACGTTTTTTTACCGCTACACGGTGCGTCCGAGAAAACGATGCACGGTGGGCAAGGGCATCAAGTGGGTAAATATCAGTGGGCTATTTAATGTTGCTACTGAGCCATTTGGGGACTGTAGGTAAAAGAAACCCCATATTTTAGACAAACGGGGGCGCTAGTGAGCCACTTAAGAGACACGCCTATGTGCGACCTGTTTGTGCACACTTAACAGCCGACAACTCTGATGTGTGTGCCGACTTTTAGGTTAATCTAAGCAGGCCAAGAGCCCTAAATATGCCTGAAATAAATGTAAAGTTTGGGGCGTTGCCATGGGAACAGCGTTCGAGATATCAAAAATCCCATCGCAATTTAGCGTCTACAATGTCTCAGCATCATGTTGACAACTTCTGGTGTGAATCGCATTATTTCCCTAGAAGGAGTATTTAAAAGAACATTACATGCAACTGTCAGGCTTAAATAAGCCTTTAAAATGAAAGTAAAAAGTTTGACGCGTTGCCATGGGAACAGCGTTTGAGATATCAAAAATCCCTTCGCAATTTATCATCTACAATGTCTTAGCATCATGTTGACCACTTTTGGTGTCAATCGCATGAATATCCTAGAAGGAGTATTTAAAAGAACATCGGATGGAACAGTCAAAAAAATCCACCTTTGTGACTGACACACTTCCTGGCACCTGGTGGTGGCGCTATACCCGAGACTCACAATAAGCACATCGATGCGATCGGAATCTTCAGGCGAACAAACACCCCGCTTGGCATCACAATAAGAACTTTTTTGCCTTAGATATTAGACACTTCCTGTTTCTCTGATTTTGCCACAACTTTGTTGACTCGCCACGGCGGCACCGTTCGAGATATCAAAAATCCCTTCGCAATTTAGCAAGTACAATGTCTCGACATCATGATCACCACGTTTGGTGTCAATCCCATGAATCCTCTAGGAGGAGTATTTAAAAGTTCACCACATGCATTTTTGAAACAATCCAAAATAGCCGACTTCCTGTTGGGCGGAGCTTAAATGTTAGGGTGCAAAAGTTGTTCGGGTGGATGAGATCTATATGCGTACCAACTCTCGTACATGTGCGTACATTTTTGCCCGATCTGTGCCCCAATGTTTGTTTTTGCATTACAGGGGGCGCTACAGAGCTCCCTTGCCACGCCCGTGGTCCAGCCTTTGCCCAAACCTGATGGCCAACGACTCTGACGTCTGTGCAAAATTTCAAGAGTTTTTGAGTATGTTAAGGCCCCCAAATTGCCCCGAAACGTAAAAAAAAAAAAAAAAAAAAAAAAAAAAAAAATATAGCTGCAAGCAGCGATGGCGGGCCCTCGCACGTTTGTTTACCGCTACACGGTGCCTTCGAGAAAACGATGCACGGTGGGCAAGTGCATCAAGTGGGTAAATATCATGCTGCTACTGACCCATTTAGGTACTGTAGGTAAAAGAAACCCCATATTTTAGACAAACGGGGGCGCTAGTGAGCCACTAAATAGACACGCCTTTATCTGACGTTTTTGTCAACACTTAACAGCCGACAAATCTGATGTGTGTGCCAAATTTAAAGTCAATCTAAGCACACCAAGAGCCTTAAATATGCCTGACATAAAAGTAAAGTTTGACACGTTGCCATGGGAACAGCGTTAGAGATGTCAAAAATTCCTTCGCAATTTAGCGTCTACAATGTCTCAGCATCATGTTGACAACTTCTGGTGTGAATTGCATTATTTCCCTAGAAGGAGTATTAAAAAGAACATTGCATGCGACTGTCAGGCTTAAATAAGCCTTTAAAATGAAAGTAAAAAGTTTGACGCGTTGCCATGGGAACAGCGTTTGAGATATCAAAAATCCCTTCACTATTTATCATCTCCAATGTCTCGGCATCATGTTGACCACGTTTGGTGTCAATCGCATGAATATCCTAGAAGGAGTATTGAAAAGTTCACTGAATGCAACCGAAGGGCTTAAATATGCCTTTAAAATGAAAGTAAAGTTTGACGCGTTGTCATGGGAACAACGTTTGAGATATCAAAAATCCCTTCGCAATTTATCATCTACTATGTCTTGGCATCATGTTGACCACTTTTGGTGTCAATCGCATAAACATTCTAGGAGGAGTATTTAAAAGGACATCACATGGAACTGTCAAAAAAATCAACCTTTGTGACTGCAACACTTCCTGGCGCCTGGTGGTGGCGCTATACCCGAGACTTACAATAGGCACATCGATGCGATCGGAATCTTCAGACGAACAAACACCCCACGTGTCATCACTATAAGACATTTTTTGCCTTAGATATTAGACACTTCCTGTTTCTCTGATTTCGCCATGACTTTGCCGCTTCGCCATGGCAACACCGTTCGAGATATCAAAAATCCCTTCGCAATTTAGCAAGTCCAATGTCTTGACATCATCATCACCACATTTGGTGTCAATCCCATTAATCCACTAGGAGGAGTATTTAAAAGTTCACCGCATGCATTTTTTAAACAATCCAAAATGGCCGACTTCCTGTTGGGCGGAGAGTACGAAAGTTGTTCGGGTCGATGAGATCTATATGCGTACCAACTTTCGTACATGTGCGTACATGTTTGTCCGATCTGTGCACCAATGTTTTTTGTTTCATTACAGGGGGCGCTACAGAGCCCCCCTGCCACGCCCGTGTTCCAGCCTTTGGTTTTCTGCGATGACGGACGACTCTGACGTCTGTGCCAAATTTCAAGAGTTTTCGAGTATGTTAAGGCACTCAAAATTCCCAAAAGTGTTGAAAAAAATAATAATAAAAAAAAAATAATAATAAATATAGCTGCAAGCAGCAATGGCGGGCCCTCGCACGTTTTTTTACCGCTACACGGTGCGTCCGAGAAAACGATGCATGGTGGGCAAGGGCATCAAGTGGGTAAAATATCAGTGGGCTATTTAATGTTGTTTCTGAGCCATTTGGGGACTGTAGGAAAAAGAAACCCCACATTTTAGACAAACAGGTGCACTAGTGAGCCACTTAAGAGACACGCCTATGTCTGACCTTTTTGTCAACACTTAACAGCCGAAAACTCTGATGTGTGCAGAGATGTATAGTAACGAAGTAGAACTACTTCACTACTGTACTTAAGTACTAAAAGGCAGAATCTGTACTCTACTGAAGTATTATTTTTTTCTCCTACTTCCACTTTTACTTCAGTACATATTTTCGATGAGTTTAATACTTTTACTCCAATACATTTTTTATGTGCTGCATAGTTACTCGTTACACTCAAATGTTACGAATCATTCCAAACCTACATTATCACTGCCGGAGCGGTGATACACATTAGAAACACACACAGATTGTGGTCTAAACCAATAGGAGATAGTGAAGAGCGGACCCCTCCCTCCCTCTCACTCACAAATATGAGCCGCTGTTGTGGACAAATGTGAAGTGAAGAGAGAACCAAAGTGCACGAGAGAGACCGATAGAGAGAGAGAATTCGCGAGAAAGGGCGAGTGTGCGCGAAAGAAGGAAACCTAAATGCATTGAAACATCTTGTACCTTTACCTATTACCATTACATCGACTAATATTTTATTAATTCTGAATTTTCTATTGCCATATTAGTTAAATTAATCTGAACATTCCTGTCCTTGTACTCCTGCTACAGCCAAAGCAATTGTGAGTGTCCTTTAGCTTAAACATTTGAAATAATATAAACAATATTATATTCAAACTTTTGACTGTTTTCTTTAATAACTACATTACACAATACTTGTACTTTTACTTTTAGTACTTGAGTAGTATATTTTAAAATAAACTACTTGCAATACTTAAGTACAAAACATGTTTAATACTTCAGTACTTCCACTTAAGTGGTGTGCTCACTTTTTTGATAGAGCACTTGTACTTTTACTCAAGTCTGGGTCCCTAGTACTTTATACATCTCTGGATGTGTGTGCCAAATTTAAAGTTCAACTAAGCACGCCAAGAGCCTTAAACATGCCTGAAATTAAAGTAAAGTTTGACACGTTGCCATGGGAACAGCGTTCGAGATGTCTAAAATTCCTTCGCAATTTATCATCTACAATGTCTCGGCATCATGTTGACCACTTCTGGTGTCAATCGCATGAATCCCATACGAGGAGTATTTAAAGGTTCACAGCATGTAACTGTCAGCCTTAAATATGTGTAAAAATGAAAGTAAAGTTTGATGCATTGCCATGGGAACAGCGTTTGAGATATCAAAAATCCCTTCGCAATTTATCATCTACAATGTCTCGGCATCATGTTGACCACTTCTCGTGTCAATCGCATGGAAATCCTAGAAGGAGTATTTAAAAGTTAACTGTATGAAAGGCTTAAATATGCCTTTAAAATGAAAGTAAAGTTTGACAGGTTGCCATGGGAACAGCGTTTGAGATATCAAAAATCCCTTCGCAATTTATCATCTACAATGTCTCGGCATCATGTTGACCACTTCTCGTGTAAATCGCATGAAAATCCTAGAAGGAGTATTTAAAAGTTAACTGTATGGAACTGAAAGGCTTAAATATGCCTTTAAAATGAAAGTAAAGTTTGACGCGTTGCCATGGGAACAGCGTTTGAGATATCAAAAATCCCTTCGCAATTTATCATCTACAATGTCTCAGCATCATGTTGACCACTTTTGGTGTCAATCGCATGAAAATCCTAGAAGGAGTATTTAAAAGAACATTGCATGGAACTTTCAAAAAAATCCAGCTTTGTGACTGACACACTTCCTGGCGCCTGGTGGTGGCGCTATACCCGAGACTCACAATAGGCACATCGATGCGATCGGAATCTTCAGACGAACAAACACCCCGCGTGTCATTACAATAAGACATTTTTTGCTTTAGATATTAGACACTTCCTGTTTCTCTGATTTCGCCACAACTTTGTCGGGTCGCCATGGCAGAACCGTTCGAGATATCAAAAATCCCTTCGCAATTTAGCAAGTCCAATGTCTCGACATCATGTTCACCACTTTTGGTGTCAATCGCATGCATCCTCTAGGAGGAGTATTCAAAAGTTCAACGCATGCATTTTTTAAACAATCCAAAATAGCTGACTTCCTGTTGGGCGGAGCTTAAATGTTAGAGGGCGAAAGTTGTTCGGGTCGATGAGATCTATATGCGTACCAACTCTCGTACATGTGCGTACATGTTTGCACGATCTGTGCATCAATGTTTAATTTTGCATTACAGGGGGCGCTACAGAGCCCCCGTGCCACGCCCGTGTTCCAGCCTTTGCCCGTTTGCAATGACGGACGACTCTGACGTCTGTGCCAAATTTCAAGAGTTTTCGAGTATGTTAAGGCACCCAAAATGCCCAAAAGTGTTAAAAAAAATAAAAATAAAAAAAAAATAAAAATAATAAATTCGAGCAAAACCAATAGGGCTTCGCACCTTTCGGTGCAGGCCATTCTGGCCTGCTCCTCGGTGCTCGGGCCCTAATAATAAAAAATATAGCTGCAAGCAGCAATGGCGGGCCCTCGCACGTTTTTTTACCGCTACATGGTGCGTCCGAGAAAACGATGCACGGTGGGCAAGAGCATCAAGTGGGTAAAATATCAGTGGGCTATTTAATGTTGTTTCTGAGCCATTTGGGGACTGTAGGTAAAAGAAACCCCACATTTTAGACAAACAGGTGCACTAGTGAGCCACTTAAGAGACACGTCTATGTCTGACCTTTTTGTCAACACTTAACAGCCGAAAACTCTGATGTGTGCAGAGATGTATAGTAACGAAGTAGAACTACTTCACTACTGTACTTAAGTACTAATAGGCAGTATCTGTACTCTACTGAAGTATTATTTTTTTCTCCTACTTCCACTTTTACTTCAGTACATATTTTCGATGAGTTTAATACTTTTACTCCCATACATTTTTTATGTGCTGCATAGTTACTCGTTACACTCAAATGTTACGAATCATTCCAAACCCACATTATCACTGCCGGAGCGGTGATACACATTAGAAACACACACAGATTGTGGTCTAAACCAATAGGAGATAGTGAAGAGCGGACCCCTCCCTCCCTCTCACTCACAAATATGAGCCGCAGTTGTGGACAAATGTGAAGTGAAGAGAGAACCAAAGTGCACGAGAGAGACCGATAGAGAGAGAGAATTCGCGAGAAAGGGCGAGTGTGCGCGAAAGAAGGAAACCTAAATACATTGAAACATCTTGTACCTTTACCTATTACCATCACATCGACTAATATTTTATTAATTCTGAATTCTCTATTGCCATATTAGTTAAATTAATCTGAACATTCCTGTCCTTGTACTCCTGCTACAGCCAAAGCAATTGTGAGTGTCCTTTAGCTTAAACATTTGAAATAATATAAACAATATTATATTCAAACTTTTTACTGTTTTCTTTAATAACTACATTACACAATACTTGTACTTTTACTTTCAGTACTTGAGTAGTATATTTTAAAATAAACTACTTGCAATACTTAAGTACAAAACATGTTTAATACTTCAGTACTTCCACTTAAGTGGTGTGCTCACTTTTTTGATAGAGCACTTGTACTTTTACTCAAGTCTGGGTCCCTAGTACTTTAGTACTTATACATCTCTGGATGTGTGTGCCAAATTTAAAGTTCAACTAAGCACGCCAAGAGCCTTAAACATGCCTGAAATTAAAGTAAAGTTTGACGCATTGCCATGAGAACAGCGTTCGAGATATCAAAAATTCCTTCGCAATTTATCATCTACAATGTCTCGGCATCATGTTGACCACTTCTCGTGTCAATCGCATGAAAATCCTAGAAGGAGTATTTAAAAGTTAACTGTATGAAAGGCTCAAATATGCCTTTAAAATGAAAGTAAAGTTTGACAGGTTGCCATGGGAACAGCGTTTGAGATATCAAAAATCCCTTCGCAATTTATCATCTACAATGTCTCGGCATCATGTTGACCACTTCTTGTGTCAATCGCATGAAAATCCTAGGAGGAGTATTTAAAAGTTAACTGTATGGAACTGAAAAGCTTAAATATGCCTTTAAAATGAAAGTAAAGTTTGACGCGTTGCCATGGGAACAGCGTTTGAGATATCAAAAATCCCTTCGCAAGTTATCATCTACAATGTCTCGGCATCATGGTGACAACTTTTGCTGTCAATCGCATGAAAATCCTAGGAGGAGTATTTAAAAGAACATTGCATGGAACTTTCAAAAAAATCCAGCTTTGTGACTGACACACTTCCTGGCGCCTGGTGGTGGCGCTATACCCGAGACTCACAATAGGCACATCGATGCGATCGGAATCTTCAGATGAACAAACACCCCGCGTGTCATTACAGTAAGACATTTTTTTGCTTTAGATATTAGACACTTCCTGTTTCTCTGATTTCGCCACAACTTTGTCGGCTCGCCATGGCAGAACCGTTCGAGATATCAAAAATCCCTTCGCAATTTAGCAAGTCCAATGTCTCGACATCATGTTCACCACTTTTGGTGTCAATCGCATGCATCCTCTAGGAGGAGTATTCAAAAGTTCAACGCATGCATTTTTTAAACAATCCAAAATAGCCGACTTCCTGTTGGGCGGAGCTTAAATGTTAGAGGGCGAAAGTTGTTCGGGTCGATGAGATCTATATGTGTACCAACTTTCGTACATGTGCGTACATGTTTGCCCGATCTGCGCACTCCTGTTTGTTTTTGCATTACAGGGGGCGCTACAGAGCCCCCGTGCCACGCCCGTGTTCCAGCCTTTGGCTTTCGGCGATCACGGACGACTCTGATGTCTGTGCCAAATTTCAAGAGTTTTCGAGTATGTTAAGGCCCCCAAAATGTCCAAAAGTGTTGAAAAAAAAAAAAAAAAAAAAAAATAATAATAATAATCTGAGCAAAAACAATAGGGCTTCGCACCTTTCGGTGCAGGCCATTCTGGCCTGCTCCTCGGTGCTCGGGCCCTAATAATAATCCGAGCAAAATCAATAGGGCTTCGCACCTTTCGGTGCAGGCCATTCTGGCCTGCTCCTCGGTGCTCGGGCCCTAATAATAATCCGAGCAAAAACAATAGGGCTTCGCACCTACGGTGCAGGCCATTCTGGCCTGCTCCTCGGTGCTCGGGCCCTAATAATAATCCTAAGGAAAACAATAGGGCTTCGCACCTTTCGGTGCAGGCCATTCTGGCCTGCTCCTCGGTGCTCGGGCCCTAATAATAAATTCGAGCAAAACCAATAGGGCTTCGCACCTTTCGGTGCAGGCCATTCTGGCCTGCTCCTCGGTGCTCGGGCCCTAATAAATTCGAGCAAAAACAATAGGGCTTCGCACCTTTCGGTGCAGGCCATTCTGGCCTGCTCCTCGGTGCTCGGGCCCTAATAAATTCGAGCAAAACCAATAGGGCTTCGCACCTTTCGGTGCAGGCCATTCTGGCCTGCTCCTCGGTGCTCGGGCCCTAATAAACTACAATTAGGCTACATTCCCCTAACTTTATTCTGGAGTGAGCATCACTGTGTCTATTATACATTCCATGATATGGGCAACATGGGTTTCATGTGGCCATGGGCTTAACATGGGCAATATATATGGGTCCCATGTGGGTTGACTATGTGGGTCCCATGTGGGTTTCCCTATGTGGGCCCCATATAGGTTTGCCCATGTGGGATAGTAATGTGGGGCCCTCATGGCACCTATGTGGGCAAAAAAAAATTATGCTTGAAATATATCTTTGTACATTTACAATCTTAAAATAATAACTTTTGGTTGATTGTCACTTTTAAACAAATAGCAAATAATATAACAGATATGATTTGATCAGTATAAAACATTTTAAATAAAAATGCATTATTTTTTACATTTAATTAACATTGATATGTGGGCCCCACATGGGTCCCATATGGGCAACATGGGTTTCATGTGGCCATGGGCTTAATATGGGCAATATATATGGGTCCCATGTGGGTTGACTATGTGGGTCCCATGTGGGTTTCCCTATGTGGGCCCCATATAGGTTTGCCCATGTGGGATAATAATGTGGGGCCCTCATGGCACCTATGTGGGCAAAACATTTTATGGTTAAAATACATTTTATATACATTTAAACTCTTAAAATTATTACTTTTGGTTTATAGTCACTTTTATACAAAGAGCAAATAATATCACAGATAGGATATGATCAGTATAAAACATTTTAAATAAAAATGCATTATTGTTAACATTTATTTGTGATATTTGTAATGTTTACCTGCCAATTATTAATTTTAATTTGCACAGCTGAGCATGAGTGAAAATAAGAAATGTCAGAAAGTTCATCAGTTTGATAAGTGTGTTAATTAAAGAAATGTTTCAAACATTCTGAAAGGAGTCTGATTAGTGGAGTCAGGTGTTTCATATAAGGAGACCTCATTACGATCTGCTCACTGCAACGACACATTACGCTTGACAAAGCAGTCCTGCTTCAAATGTTTTTAATTGTGATTTTTATCACATAATAATATAATATCATATTTTAAATAATCTTTGCTAAAATAGGCAGACTTTTAAAATTACAACTATAAAGATGATAAACATTTAAACTACAAGAATTTCCGCTCAGGCGCAAGGATACGGTTTCTATCAGAGCAGCAGGAGTCTCTCACAACTGTTACACTTGTAATTTATCCTGAGTTGTGTTTTTAGAAAATGTAATACTACGGTACAAGTTCACGGAGTGCACAGGGATGAATCAAAGCAAACGTGCAAGGACATTTAATGAGTTTGGCTGTGGATGCTTTGGAAGTTCTTCATAAAATGTTTGAGCAAAGATTAATTGATGATCAGAAGACCATCTCCAGAAGAGTGAGCAATGTTTGTGTTGTTTTTGAGTTCGAAGTATTTTAAGAGTTTGACTTCTTTCAATGCTTATTTTAAGTGTTATGTTAAATTGTTAGTCATTACCTGCCTTAGCAGTTTTGAAATGTTCATGATTATTTTAGCATTGTATTGTTATAAATTGACAATAAAGTATTTTGATATATTGAACCTTTACAGTTTTTTAATTTGATTTCTCATATTGCACCTCCTTCGTGTTTTGTGATGTTACAGATAAATGAACTATTGAATATTTATGCTGAAATCTGATATTTACCGAACTGAAATGATTTGCTTTTATCGGTTTTCAATTTAAAACAAATATATTATTTAAGTAAATTACAATTAAGCATTAAAAGTATAATTATTTCATAATAAGGGACCAGTCCAGTACCCATTAAAAATCCATTCTGGGCCCTGATATGTAACGTGGGCTTCATTACGTGGGTGCAATATGGGCACCATGTGTGTTGCCCAGCTGGGCCCCACATAAGCCCCACTCAGTTTCTATATCAAATTCATGTGGGCAACCCACGTGGGGCCATAGTGGAACCCATGGACAAACCCATATAGGGCCCACATAGGAAGCCCATATGGGGCCCACATGGGCCCAACCTTGCAATGTTAGCTGGGGCGGTTCATGGCTGCGTAGCAACGGGTGACGCGACCCACGCCACGGAGCGCAACTTCCGCTCCCGAGCACTTTGGAAAGTGGAAAATGCTTTGACTCGTTTTAATGCGTTGTTAGACGCGAAATGTGAACGAACATTTTTTAAATCAAAAATCAAATGAATATAAATCAAAGGGAATAAAAATCTTTCTGCGGGCCAGATTATGTTATATTTTTGGAAAGGTGACGCGGGCCGCACAGAGGGGGAGGGCGGGCCGCAAATGGCCCGCGGGCCGGGAGTTTGAGACCACTGCTCTATGAGAATTTTAATATTTTAATTATAAAAATAAGTATAATTATTATTAAAGTATTAAAGAAAATTATCATTGGTTGTTATTATCTTAGCAGATAATTTCCTTTGGTGTTTAATGTTGTTTAATCAAAAACCATAGTACTACACTTACATTTTTATAAAGGTCTGTCCATTTAGAACAAAATGTGCATGCGTGTTTATGTAGAAGTAATTGAACACACCCCTGGATGAAGATCTAAAAAGCTGCTTTAAAAGCACAATATTTCTGTTTCAGTTCAGTTTATTTGCCAAACTCATGTCCAAAAGCTACGCAAGACAGGACAGATAAAAACAAACAAAACATACATACAATTAGAAAAAAGCAAAACAATAATTAAAATACATACAGACATTTCAACCAATGCACTCTCAGTCTGGATGTGTACCTGGAGCAACTTACTAAGGGATTTGCACCATTGTAGGCAACTTGTACCTTATGCATGCTGGATTTTTTATAAGACCACAGATGGGCAGAACAGAGTGATGTACAGTAAGCTTTGAACAGAGCCACTTTAACTTGAGTAGAACAGTAACTAAACTTACGTGCTATGGTATTTGCCTGTGCATATAACTTATAACACTGTCTGTATATGTCATCATTCATATAATCTGCAATACAATGACCAAGGTATTTAATTTTTTTGCAGACCTCATGACAATTATTGGCACAGGACAATTAACATTACCACAGGAAAATTAAGCCATTTATCCTGTTTCGTTCTGCATATTAAGACAGCACTATTTTAATAAAAGAAATATTGATGTTAAATAAGTTCTAATGTTCAGTTCCGTCTGGACGCATGTCCTTCTTTACCATCTTTATTGTTTTTTAACATGTCTTTTGTTATGTGTTAGGCATGTTCGACTTCATGCAAGCGCTGCGAGAACTGACATCATACATTGATGACATCAACGTATTGCGAGAGCGAGTCAAGAAATTACACTTAGAGGTCTAATTTCAAATCGCTCTCACGGTACATTGACATCATCATCCTGTCAGCGCTGCGTGAAGTCAAACACATTATTTGCAGGCGCGCGCCTCCTCGTGAGTTCAAACTGGATTTAACTGATGTTTACCTCAGACAACAGTTTCGTTTCTGTAGTAAATTCTAAGGTAAGTTTTAATTAATTTCCTGGTGACTTCATTAAAATAAGTTCACGGTAAACCAAACTCCAAATGGGCCCCATGACCAATAGGCTTACTTGTGATATTGTCTGACTAGCCTGGGCCCAGGTCAAGAAACAGACAGATCGGCTTACCTGTTGGTCTGTTAGCTGCCTTGACATGTCAAGATCACATACAGTATATCCCAGCACATAGAATTTATTTTACCCAAGTATAAACACATTTTGACTGTGTCTGTTCAAACATACAAATTCAGAGCACCGCTTACCTCGTCTCGTACAAATATTATTAATATAAAATTAGAAAACAATACATTAACAGATGAAACTCAAATATTAAAATTTGGCCTTCTTAATATTAGAGCGCTTGCCAATAAAGAACCTATTATCAATGAAATAATTACAGACAAAAACTTAGATGTGCTCTGCTTAACAGAAACCTGGCTTAAAGCAGACGATTACAGTAGTTTAAATGAATCCACCCCACAAGACTATTATTATAAGCACGAACCTCGCTTAAAGGGGAGACGGGGTGGTGTAGCTTCAATCTGCAATAAATTATTCAAAGTAAACCATTAATCTGAACTTAAATTACATTTATTTAAAAAATGTTATTAAATATGGAAACAAGTGATCGAAACAACAAACAGCTTTCTTTCATGCTAGCTACAATCTACAGACCTCCAGGCCACCACACAGACTTTCTTATTAAAGAAATTGCAGATGTCCTGTCTGAGCTTACAGTCACTGTAGATAAAGCTCTTATCGTTGGTGATTTTAATATCCACGTTGATAACCCAAAAGATGCATTTGGACGAGCGTTTATGGATGTTCTTAATTCTCTCGGTATTAAACAAAATGTGTCAGGGTCCACGCATACCGTAAACACACATTAGACTTAATTCTGTCACTTAATATTAATGACATCAAAATATCACCTCAGAGGGATGCTGTCTCAGACCACAGCCTTGTCTCGTACACCATACTCTTAAATAGGATCACACGGTCCACAACATGCTACCGATTAGCCAGAACAATAATTTCCACCACTAAAGATAGCTTTATTAGCGCTCTTCCGGACCTGTCCCAGATGACACATGTAGAAGAAAACTGTGAAGATCTGAATATTGTAATAGAAAACCTGAACAACACTTGTTCTAGCACGCTGGATGCCGTTGCTCCCTTTCGAAAAAAGAGAATTAAAGAAAAAAACGCCAGCTCCATGGTATGACTATCATACTGCAGCACTAAAAAAGGTAGCTAGAAAAATTGAACGAAACTACCGAAGCACAAAGTTTGAGGTATGGCATGCAGCATGGAAAGAGAGTGTTCATAATCATAATAACCCGCGTTCCTCTTTAGTACAGTTGCAAAACTAACTAGAAACAAAGAACAAACCGAAACCGCTAGCAAACTCCAACACAATAGTAATGACTTCATGAACTTCTTTACTAACAAATTTACGGTTATTAGGGAAAACATCGTAGCTATGCAAACAGCCACCACTCTACCCAATAGTACATTCAACACTAGATTACCATACGAACATCTTGAGTCATTTAAACCTACACCAATAGAGGAGCTCTCTAAATTAGTAACATCATCCAAATCATCGTCCTGTATATTAGACCCCGTTCCCAAATTACTTAAAGAGGTATTCCCTGTATTGTCAGACAAAGTATTAAATATCTTTAACTCATCGCTAGAATTAGGATATGTTCCAACAGCTTTCAAACTAGCAGTTATTAAACTGCTCATTAAAAAACCAAACCTTGACCAGGGAGATCTTAATAACTTTAGACCAATCTGAAATCTACCTTTTCTTCTAAAATATTACAAAAGGTAGTGGCAACTGGCAAGTCAGCTACGCGCATTCTTAGTGAATAATAGTACGTATGAAAAGTTCCAATCAGGATTCAGGCCCCACCATAGCACAGAGACAGCATTGCTTTTATGAACTCTAGAATTGACTATTGTAACTCGTTACTCGGGGGATGCCATGCAAATCAGGTAAACAAGCTTTAGTTCAAAACGCCGCTGCAAGAGTGCTTACTCGTTCTAAGAAGTATGATAACATAAGCCCAATTCTGGCATCTTTACACTGGCTACCAATTAAATATTGCATACAATTTAAAATATTACTAATCACCTACAAAGCCTTAAATGGCATAGCACCTTCGTATCTTAGAGAATTAATATCAGAATACAATCCATCACGTACACTGCGGTCACAAAATTCTGGTCTCTTAATTATCTCTAGAGTATCAAAAGTGTCTAAAGGTGGTAGAAACTTTTTATATATTTTTATATATATATATATATATAGCCCCTAAGCTCTGGAATGCTTGCCAACTGATGTCCGAGAATCAGACACAGTCGATCACTTTAAATCTAAACTTAAGACATTTCTCTTTAACAAAGCATTCACATAATTTTTCTAGTAAATATACTTATCTTGCAAGAGTTAGGCTGTACGGAACAAAGCATTCACATAACTCGTCTGGGTAATACTAATCCTAATGCCGCAGTAGCTAGCCTTTCTGGAACCGAGCATATATTAAAACACAACACTGTGTGACACTTGCATTACATGTGAACGGCCCCTATGCTAATAGGATTTTGTTTATCTCTCCCTGTCTCGTCCTCGAACCCGAGGACATTGAGACCTAGTTCTGGCTACCGTGGAGGTCAACACACCACTGATCGATTGGCCTTCCTTCAACATGATGCCCAGCCGATGCCTGACCAACGACCACCGGCGGAACCCGTTAAATCTCCCTATCCGTATATATACCGTTAACATCCTATATAAACTTAAAAAGTCGGGAGGTTTTTCTCCTAGGGGTTTTTTCCCAGGGGAGTCAGCCGACATTGTTAGCACCCTCTTCTATACATTACATTATTAATATGCTCACTTGTAAAGTTTATTCATAGCCACTGTATTTTGCTACTAATGTTGTCTGTCGATTTTTCTGTGTTTCCCCTGCTTCTATTAATGTATAGCTGCTGTGAAACAATTACCAATTGTGAAAAGTGCTATATAAATACAATTAAATTGAAAGAAATAAATAATAATGTTAATTCGATTATGACTAAAATATTATAAACTTTAATGCTGACTGTTGATGATAGCTGGCAGTTTGACTGAGCTTGTGACGCAGTTATTTGTCTTCACCTTATATAACAATGTGTTGAGCTCGTTCTTACATTTATTTGACATTGAAATAACTTGGGTTATAATTAACTGGACAATGTAGAGTTTGACGCGTAAATGTAAGGTTATATAACTTACAGTACAGGCACACAGTTTGCAGTAGAAGAATTTAAAAGGAAGCCATCAAATCTGCAATTAATAACTATTGTATATTTATGTTCACTTTTCTTTCAGGTTATTTTCTCTGTGTGTTTTATGTTTTCCATTGGCTGAAGAGTAAGTGTTTACTTTGTGTTTATATTTGCACCCAAAATAAATGGGTCAAAATAAGTGCCCAAGAAGTGCATAAGTAAACCAAGATATTTTTAAAGCTTTCTTCAATATATTGGATAAACAAAAATATTAACTAACACTAAAAAGTCAGAGCTCACTTTGACTGCGTTCACACTGCCATCAAAATCCGATTTTCTGCTGTTATGTGACCCATGTCTGTCTCTTTGTATGACCGTGTGAACAGCACAAACCACATGGAATCTGATCTGTTCTATTCTGATTTGAACCACTTTGGGGCTTTTTACACCTGGTCACTTCATGCGTTTTCTGTGATCGGATAGCTATCAGATCGTAAAAAGACCAGGTGTAATCTACTCGATGAAGAGCTGGTGGCCAAAATAGTAAATCCACAATGCAGACAATGTCTGAGATGAAATATAGATAATCCACAATGCTGGCAATGTCTTTGATGAAATACAGATAATCCACAATGCTGGCAAAGTCTTTGGAAAAAAATCGATTACTCCTTTAATGCTGGTGAATGCTTCAGGTTGGAAACTGGAACTTGAAAACAGCAGAGAGCATATAGAAAACTTTCTAACAAAACTAGATAACTAGACAAGACATGATGACGAGGTACGAAGACAAACTCGCAAAGAGCAGAGAACAAAGGGAGTTTAAATAGCAAACCAATTGGGCGATCAACAAGCAACAGCTGTGAGATAAGGTCAGTGAGAATCAATGGCAAAAGGAATCACCTGTGAAGACGCGCAAATGTGACCTGTCAACAAAACACAACAAACACAGGAAAAGCAGAGCACAGAAATCATGACACCTCCGAAACGTTTTTGAGACGGATTTAAATCAGATCGCTCAAACCACTTCAGGAGGTGGTCTGGGACAGATTTCAGATGAAACTGGACAAGTCTAAATGCATCTGGTTGATGAAACCACATCTTTCAGCGCATAACTCCTCCCAAACGTAAGCAGTTAGCTGTCAAAGAGGCAAACAAACAAAGACGACACGCTCGTTGCTTTATGGAGCGACGACAGTGGGTAAAAAAGCTTCCTAGAATCAATAAAAGAGTCTAATGACAAACTCAAATGATATTACACAAAGAAATAAAACTTTAAGTGACAGTTTTGTGAATGCTTTTCCATACCTGTCAAGTTTTGGATTTGAGAATAAGGGAAATTTTCCGGCACCCACCGCGAACAGTCCCACCACCAACCCAAACTAGCTCCAGTATTCCTTACATTTTAATACTGGTGAGGGCCGGTTAATATTTTTTAAACCTTAGTGCTGATAATTGTGTTAAAATTAACTAAACAAACTAGTTAATTAGCAAGAAAACTAGTGAAACACACAGCTCTGTGAAAACTACATTTCATAAGTCACACTCATACTGTACATACTATACACACAAATTTGCATCTGTACAAAACCCAATGGCCTTAGGTTGAAAAAACCTTATTTTAACTTCTTTTGCATTATACCTTAAATGCTAGATGGGGCAGTGGCCCAAACCAAAAAGGGCACTACCGGGGGTGGTATAGTATGGTTTTAATAAAGTATTATAAATAAATGATGTGTTACTATATTACTAGCATCAACTTAGACAAGTGATTACAAGTGATTATAATGGGAAAATATAATAACAAGAATTAAAGTGTGACAATAGATATTCAATATGATTTACCTGCTGGCTTGATGGAGCTTTGAATCAATGTTTGCAATGTTGAACTACCTTTGGCAGCCTCCCTTTCCGTTCTCTGTCTTTATTTTGTGAAGGCATTGGTGGTTTTTTTATTTTTTGTCTACAAAGTGTGCCAACAACAGCAAATTTAGTGTTTAGCTTAGATCTGACTGGGAACATTTAATTCATTAGACAAGCATTGTAACGATAATAATGTGGATATTTTGTTGCTGTTTGCTTGCTAACTTGTTAGCACTTTTAGAACACCGACAGCAAATCATTAACCGAAGAAATACATAAACAAACTTCCAAATTAGTAATTCTGCGGTTTAACAACTGATATAATGTAATAAATCTACCTGTTAATGCAAAAAACTTCAGATATAAACTGTCGTCTTCGCTCTCCAGGCAGAGAGTGCACAGAGATGCTGCGGAGCGGGTGGGAAAACACGAAGTGGATTAGCGGAATCAGTGGACCTTTAGCCATCTGGGATTGGGAATGTTTTTTTATTACTCCGCCCGGGCATTATTATTTTTGTAATAACGCAGGTTAAAATACAGGAGATTTACAGGAAAATACTAATACGGGAGGATGGCGGGAAAGAAGGGTAAAATACGGGACTTTCCCGGCCAAAACGGGATACTTGACAGGTATGCTTTTCCCGTCATGGACCTGCATTAAATTGTCACAGGTAGGGGTGGACCCAGATGTTAATAAGGTCACGCCCCTTTCTCCACCTCGAGGAGGTCCCCAAAGCCACCCCAATGACCAGACACACAAGGTAAGCATAATATTAAAATGCACTTTATTTAATTTACTTAAAATATTAAATAGGGGAGGGAAAAAGGGGAACTTAAAATAACGGCCTCTTCAGGCCCCTGTTCTTCCTCACAGGCTGGGTTTTCACACAGTTCATTCTCCTGGTGCTCACTCTCGTTCTCTTTCTCCACAGGCAGCAGCTGGGACACAAAGCACAGTTACTCTGACTTGGATGGCCCTCACCTCTTCGCTGTTTACAGCTCGTGGTAAGTATAGGTCTCCCACAGTTCGTTCTCTTGGTGCTCACTCTCGTTCTCTTTTTCTGTCAAACAATGGCTCATAAAGGTTAGTCTATAATTTTGTGGGGTGGCGGACTTACGAAAGTTGACGACCACGGTGTATCAGGTGGGCGACAGTTCCGATATGGCGCCGGGGGCGAACCCTCTCAGCGAGCTCGATGGTCTTGCAGAGGGGCGAAACGTCACACCGCCTCACCGGGTCGAGCGCTGCCCTCTCCTCACTGCCCGTTGGGCGATCGAACACTGGACAGGGGCGCCCCTTTGTAGAGACCTCGGGGCGGCGGAACTCTTTCGCCTCGAACTAGCGTATAATAAATAGGTCTCTCTAGGACCGTCAGCCTCTTCGTCTTCCCTTGACGAACTGGGTGAAGGCGGGGGGCATCTGACAAGACACACAGCAATCCACAGTAATATTCAGCACCACTTCAACGTGAAAAGTTTCTAAGCCCAAAGACTCACCCACCACGCTCAGGTGTACACAAAAGACGCCCGTCTTCCTCCACTTTGCTTTGGTCGAAATCGGCGGTGGATAATACGGCCTGTTCGTCCGTTTCGCTGCTGTGGTTGCTTCGATGACGGTTCCTTCGGCTCACCCACCACGCTATTTCAGGGGTAGGGCCGCCCTCCCTCTCCTGGAGGTATTCGGTAAAAAACACAAGTCAATATTAGGTTCGTTCAATAAAGGGATTTGTTACTCACAACTGTCACAGTTTTCTTCGTCCCACAGGTTTCCACTTTAGTGCACGCTGCAGATAAATAATACGTTTCCTTCTCCGATATTCATCTCCATCAATGTCGTACTCTGATCGTCTTTCAACCTATAAGGTTCACTAGATCTTCGCTGCAATCCACTTCCGTTCTAAGCACAACACTTCGTCGGGGTGCTCCTTTAAAAGATCCACAGCTATACCTTTCTTTCGCCTCCTGTGGCTCCGTCTTCTTTCCGAGCGCTTCCCAGTGCAGCCCGGATCAACAGAGCCTTCGGCTCTTCAAAAGGTGCGTGTCTTTTACTCTGCCTTTGGCAGAGGCGCTTCCCCGTGTCAATCGCTCCCTCTTCGTGCCTTTGCAGAGCTCTTTATACTTCTCATCCTTTCATAGCCTCCAATCACGCTTTACTTAGGTAATTCGTTGCACCTGTGTCTCGTAAGGTCCTGATTTTGTTGTCCTGGAAACCAGGAAGTGAGAAAGTGCGTCATCGAATGCGGCCTGGGCGGAAACCATCTTCGGGCGGAACCAATCTCTGTCGCTTTTGGTTCCGCCCTACAATAGTCACCCTGTGACAAAATCACCGCGCTGTCACTCTCCTGCTGCGCTGTACTGCGAGCTTCAGCTCATGCCGAGCAAGGACACTCGCATCCCCTGCCCAACATACAGTACAACATACAGTAAGTGCTGCCAATTGTTGCATAAACGTCATCTTAATTTTTTTAAGGCGGAGTTTAGTGTATTTGCATTTTGGGCGGGGGTAAAAGATCGGATTCATATCCGTTTTGCCAAGACGCATTTATGTGGCCAAATGTAAACTGTTTTAACAAATCAGATAGCTATCCGATCAGAGAAAACACATGAAGTGACCTGGGGCCTCGTTTATAAAGCGTGCGTACGCACAGATTTGATCATAAAGTGTGCGTAGGCAAAAATCCACGGCAAAGTCCATATTTATAAAAACTGTCTTTGACGTGGAAAAGTGCTTAGCGCCACGTCAGGGTCTGAGCAGATGTACGCACTTTTGCTTGTCTGATTGCTGCAGGTTTTTGGAAATATAAGCCATTCTTGCTGTTTGAAATTGGGTTTAAACATTGATAAGCGCACTTTTATATGTCTGACATTAATTACGAATTAAAAGCGGAGATCTGAAACTGCTCGGCTGCATGCACAAGTTCAAGTTCAGTTTCGATTTATAGATTTGAAAGGGGTACGCGCGTTTTCTGCACGTACGTTCAGTTTATGAATCACACGTACGCATTTTTGTTAAATGACCGTAAGATCAAATGTAGGATGGTTTTTACGCAGCATTTTATAAATGAGGCCCCAGGTGTAAAAAGGTCCTTACATATGTGGTTCTAAATCAGATACAGGTCGAATGTTTTGCAATGCGACATCAGTCTGAACAGTCATATCAGAACTCATGCTACTTTCATGTCATTCTAGATTGATATGCATCACAATTGCAGAAATATGCACCAACGGCATGTTTACAAAACCACTTAAAAACATTCAAGAAATTAAATATTAAGCTTCTGTTGCAAATTGCCTTATACATGAAAGCCCAGCCCTAACACGCAAATAAGTGTGGGTGACTTTCCTGGAGCGTCGTCCAGATGATGGACCTGCATGTTACCGCATCATCCGCTCCCACGGAAGCGAGATAAAAGCGCATCGACTGGCCGGTCTGCGCAGCTCCGTATGAAGTCCACAGCTGTGTCTGAAACCGTTCACTCATTCACTATTCCCTGTATGAGGAATGACAATTGAGTCCACTATATGGGGAAGAAGCAAATGAAAATGAGTGAGCGATTTCGGACACTGACATAAATATCATGCGTCAGAGAGCTGTCGCAGAGATTCATCATAACCACCTGTGTGGCTTTATTGATTGTGCTGTGAAATGGTCAAGTTTACTTTCATACTGTTTTTTACATTTGTCATGTTTATTCTATTAGTTGATAATAAAGAGAGCAAAACAACTGCTTATAAAATTTATTTACTGCTGTTTATTTATTGTTTAATAAAATGTGTAGATTTTAAATAAAAGAAAACACAATTATTTTTCATTTGTTTATTTTGAAAAAGTTGAAAATAACTGACAACAAGAAGTAACAAACTGTAAAAAATCCAACTTTAAAATGTTCATTCAACAAAGAACATTAAGTAACTTGAACAAAGATTTCTTGATGAAGGGCGTCAGTTGATTATTTTGTGTTCACTGAATGAAAAGAGCATAATCATTCAGCTAACAAATATTTTTTTGTTGACTGGACTTAGATGAAAAAGTTTTTGTCCAAATCCTTCACCCAACTTGCCAACCCTATTAATATGAAAAAGCAGTTTAAAAAAAAAACAATGGTCGGAATCGTTCCCAGCATGCATTGCGACATGTTCACTTCTTTGGTTAATATTTACTAAAAAAGATGACTGTTTTAATGTTTGCTGGATTTATTTATGTTGTTATGTTGTTAATGTTAGTTATATGTTGTATTTAGAGTAATTTTTAAAGAATTATGTTTGTTAATTGTTACCATGATTGAGAAGTGTGTGTTCAGTGTAGAGGGCAGCACAATGAGTTAGCGCGAATCATTGTTGCCACACAGCAAAAAAAGGTCTCTGTTTCAAAAAAGGACTAAGTCAGACAAAGACTTTGTTAAGGAGACCTTTCTTTGTGGAGTATGCATGTTCTCTCTGTGACATTGTGGGTTCACTCCCACAGTCCAAAACATGCAGATGCTTTTATCCAAAGCGACTTACACTGCAATAAAAGCTAGACATTTTTATCAGTACTTGTGTTCCCTGGGTTTGAACCCATGACCTTTTGCGCTGCAAACACAATGTCCTACCACTGAGCTACACAGGAACACAAGAACTGTCCTTTACCCAACTTGTATGTGTATTAACTTTATGGATAGATGCTGGAATACAGTTGTAATAGTTGAGAGGACTTAAGTCACTAGTTGAGTAAACTTAGAAATTTGCTAATAGCCTTATCAGTTTAAGTTGGTTCAACTTTTGGTGTAAGTTGTCATTGCTCAGTAAATTGAGTTAGGTGAACTACATCATCCAAAAGTTGAGTAAACTCAAAAAAGCTGTGCAGCAAGTTGCCTTGAAAATGTAAGTTAAGTCAACTTTTTATTTTTTACAGTGAGACGGGTTGCCGGTTTACAAACATTACAGGGTGCGCGTGCATATCCAGGAGGCAGAAAGCCCGCTTGGTGAGCTGATTTTTTTAATTATTGAAGCGTTCTTTATTGTTTGTATAAAAATAAAACTTGATTTTAGTTGGATCTGTCTTTATTTTTGCAGTGTTACTGTGATACATGGATGAATTATAATGTTAGGCTAGTAACGTAATAGTCGCATATACTGGTATGTTAATTCAATTCAATTCAATTTTATTTATATAGCGCTTTTCACAAAAGTTAATTGTTTCAAAGCAGCTTTACATTAATAGAAGCAGTGAACAGCACAGAAAAACGACAGATAGCACAACAAAATACACAATAGCATAAGCAGTTAAATTTGCTGCGGCTATGCCTCAACATTATAAGCGAGCGTATTACTAAAGTAACGTCTAGAAGAGGAAGCTAAGTTAAGCCCAAAAAGGCTGCCTCCCCGGGGGTGAAAAACCCCCTAGGAGAAAAAAAACCCGGGCTTTTTAGCCCAGGAAGTAAAAAAAAGTCCTAGGAGGGAAAAACCCTTGAGAGATGTAATATACACGCATATAAACGGATAAGGAGATTAAGCAAAAATTAAGCGGGTTCTGTCGGTGATTGTTGGTCAGGCATCAGCTGGGCATCACGTTGAATGACGGCCAGTAGATCAGAGGTGTGCTGACTTTCACATCTACCGGAACTGGGTCTGTTTGTCTCATTGTCCTCGGGGTCGAGGACGAGACAGGGAGAGAGAAACAAAATCATATTAGCGTAGGGGCCGTTCACATGTAATGAAGTGTCACACAGTGATGTGGTTTAAATCAGCTTAGTTCCAGACAGACTAACTATTGCAGAAATAACGGCAGAAAGAAAAAGACGTGCCTTGTGTTGTAGGCTAGTAGCGGTGTCTGTAAGTCAAAATGCCAAGGAGTTGTTGCGTGGATAATAGTACCACCAGAGCCAGTGCTGGGTGCCTGATGTTAACTTGCCAGTAGATGTGACTATTACGTTACTAGCCTAACATTATAATTCATACATGTATCACAGTAACACTGCAAAAATAAAGACAGAAAAACAGATCCAACTAAAATCAAGTTTTATTTATATACAAACAATAAAGAACGCTTCAATAATTAAGGTTGTCGCAGTAGCGGACCAGCTCACCAATCGGGCTTTCTGCCTCCTGGATGCGTGCGCACCCTTTAATGTTTGTAAACCGGCAACCCGTCTATAGTTTTAATAAAAAAATAAAAAATTCTGTCATCATTTTAGATTTTGTTGTGCTCAAGGTCAGAACACAGCTCATCCACACAAATCAAATAGTGACACGCTGGCTAAAATCCATCAGCTTTCTTATATAAAATCCTACAGATGTACTCTTAAACAAAGACAATTATAAGATCATTCTTTTGGAGCCAGTAAAACATTCAGTTTAAGCAATTAAACATACTTGAAATACTTGGTAAGAAAAACTAGTGCAGTAATACATTGTATAAATTGAAGAAGCACTTATCTTATTATTGCCACCTTAAAGCTCACATAAAACACCACACACTGTTTCTGCTAATCTCATGTTAAAGGAGTACTTCACTCCAAAAATTGTCCCCATTGACTTGACCATAGTAATTTTTCCTACTATGAAAAGTCAATGGGCCCCATTTTAAAGGTGGACTACTCCTTTAATCTTATATACATATAAAGTAGTATTGCATCCTTCAAATATATAAAGACCTTTTAGTTTTGTCAGACTTATAAAAGACAGTTCCCTTTCAGTCGGTCACTACGACGACACATCGTGACCAACGAATTGGGAACCGCTTCGCGGGTGACCTATCTACTTCGAGAAACTATGAAAACGGCAATGAACTTGGCATGCAGGTATTTGCATAATGCCGGCACCGCCCCGCCAGGTGCGTATATAAGCCGCAGGTGCATAATACCAAATCAGCTTTTATTGCTTCGAAGCCGGCAGACATCTGCTTTTGAGAAGCTTACACTGATCTTCGTAGATCCTTTGCTGAAGGGAAGAATTTATCTCAGCTTGCTGAAGTTGGTTGGGCAAAGACACCTCAGCGGAGGCTCGCAGTGTTTTCTCCACCCTTTCTCTCTCTCTCTCTTTCTCTTTAATTTAGGACTTGAGTTCGAGTGAGTGCGTTGCCTCTCCCTGTGTGTTTCACCAGCTTGCACATAGAGTGATTTCCCTAAAAGAGCAGCATGTTTGAGCTTTGTGTCTTTTTAAAGACAGCCACTCATTCGTGTCACGGTCGGGGTCGTCTTTTTAAAGATTGATTTCCGTCCTTGCTACATTGCTGGATGCGGTGTGTTCATCGCCCCCCGGGATGGCCACGAGCATTGTCTTTCGTGTCTGGGGCTCCAGCACGCAGAGGCAGCATTGCGTGATAGTTCATGCTCCGTCTGCGAGGGCATGACTATGGCGGATTTGCGGAGACGGGTGTCGTTCCTCCGGCAACGACCCCCGCCTTCCAAGTCTGGTGCTGCTGAGGGCGCAGCTACCAGACTTGCGAAGAATGACCTCCGTATAACGGTGCTGGGTCAGTCTGCTGGTTCGTCCAGGAGCTACCATCGCCCTGATCCGTTGCCAGCGGAGGTCCCGATGGAGACGAGCGGCCTGTGTTCTACGGTGTCCTCGCGCTCTGTCGAGCCTCCACCGGACACGATGTCCACCGTAACGTCGGAGGGGGGGTTGTCAGCCTCGGACGTCGATCCAGATCCGCTCCCGCCTTCGGGTCGGGTTGTGGGTCCTGCGTTCGACCCCGAGATGGAGCCATGCTTTCTCGGGCGGCGGCGACGGTCGGCTTGGAGTGGACTGAACCTCCCCCACCTGAACCGTCCCGCCTTGATGATTGGTACTTCGGGGGAGCCAGGGCTTCTCTGTCCTTTGCTCCCTGTGCCCTTCTTCCCCAAGGTGCATGAAGAACTGACGCGGTCGTGGAAAACCCTGTTTCCCCCCCGGAACTGGCCGTTTCAGCCTTCACCCCTCACCTCTCTCGAGGGTGAAGATGCCAGGGGGTATACTGGTATCCCGTCAGTGAAGCGGCCGGTCGTGATGCTGTTGTGTCCGGCCGGTGTCGCTTCCTCCTGGCGGGACCAGCCTACTCTCCCCTCACGGGCTTGTAAGCAGTCTTCGGCGCTGACCGGTGCTGCTTACAAAGCCTGTGGAGAGGCAGCTTCAGCCCTGCATGCCATGGCATTGCTGCAGGTTCACCAGGCTAAGGCTCTGAGGGACCTGCACGCGGGAGGTCACAACTCGGCGGAGTTCTCTAAACTGCCTGCGGCCCTGATCTGGTGCTTTGTGCGACCAAGGTCACCGCACGCGCCGTCAGGCGTGCGATGTCTACCCTGGTAGTCCAGGAACGCCATCTCTGGCTGTGTCTGGCGGACATGAAGGATGCTGATAAGACCCGGCTCCTGAATGCTCCGGTTTCCCAGACCGGCCTGTTTGGCAAGACGGTCGAGGAGTTTGCGCAGCAATTCTACGCGGCCAAGAAGCAGACTGAGGCCTTCGCTCAGATCATGCCACGTCGGAAGCGTCCTGCGCCTGCCCGTCCACGTCAGCGCCTCAGCCTGCGGCCGCCTCTGTTCCTCCCCGGGGCTCTTCTAAGAAGCGAGGAACCGGTCGTCAGCAGCCCGCCCTGCCCGCTCAGCCCGCTTTGAAGGGTGGAAAGAGGAGATCGAAGCGGCCCTGAGACGGGCGACCTAGAGATGGAGGGGATCGCTCTTCGGGAGATGGTGAAGGCACCACTCCCCCCACCGGAGGAGGGCCGGTTGGGGAATCTTCTGTTTCATTTTTCTGTTCCGCCGACTTTCAGTCGGCACCCACAAATTCACAGAAAGAGCGAATTCCAGTTCCATCTCTAGGTCTTCAGATGAGCGCCGGAGATATGAGCGGGCTCATAACCCCCCTTCGTTCTCCGACTCATCAGAGGAGTCTTCGGGTCAACTGGGAAAAGAGCAAGCTTTGCCCCATGCAGAGAATCTCTTTTCTCGAGATGGAACTGGACTCGGTCGATTTGACAGCTCGTCTAACAGATGCGCGTGTACAGTCGATTCTGACTTGCCTGAATACATTCAAGAGCAAGAGCGCGGTCCCGCTGAAACAATTTGAGAAGCTCCTGGGGCATATGGCAGCAGCTGCGGCTGTGACAACGCTCGGACTACTTCATATGCGACCGCTTCAGCATTGGCTTCATGACCGAGTCCCGAGGAGAGCGTGGCTGCGCGGCATTCGGCGGGTTATCATAACACCTGCGTGTTGTCTCACTTTCACCCCGTGGTCAGACCGTGCCTTTCTCCGAGCCGGTGTGCCTCTGAGACAGGTCTCCAGGCATGCAATAGTATGCACATATGCTTCGGACACGGGGTGGGGGGCCACGTACGATGGGCTTGCGGCTTCGGGGGTCTGGACGGCACCCCAGCTGCATTGGCACATAAATTGCAGAGAAATGTGGGCTGTATATCTTGCGCTCGTCCTTTTCAGCAACGAGTTACGGGGCAAAGATGTTTTAGTTCGCAAAGACAATACTGCGACCGTTGCGTACATCAATCGTCAAGACATTTTGTATTCATTCTACATGTTTTGCACATAATTTTCTATATTTTACTACCATGTATTTATAGCCAGGGTGCCTATTTATTGCCCAAATTGCCCACAGTTAGCCCACACTTTGCCCAATGTGCCCACAGTGTGATCAGATGTTGTGCAGTTTTATTCAATCTTTACAATGTGATCAGATGTCACGACATTTCACAATGTGATCAGATGTTACCTGTCAGGAATTTCTTAATCCATAAGCTTAAATTCCACTTACAAGGATTTAAGTCTCCTGATTTGAAGGAATAAGTCTTGGCAAGTTTGGAAATGAATTATATCCTGGTATCCTACAAATGAAAATGAATTGGTGAGTTTTTGAACTGGCTGGGGTGCACATTTGCTTAAAAAAAAAAAAAATCACTGTAACAGTACATGACACACTGTGTAAATATTGATAGGCAGAAGTATTTTAATAATTTTTAATGCTGCTCCATCAACTCCTTCTGACAGGACGAGGTAGTTAAATATGTCCTATATGTTACCTGTAGCGGCCACAGCCACTTTATATCGTCTATAAGCAAAGACTGATGGGACATTATGAGACTATCCAAGCGTTGTATGAAGTTTTCTCCGTGCTTCTAACTTAAAGGACGTGTTGGGGGGTTAATTTTTCAACGAATTTGTGCAATTTGCTTGTTGGTTATAAACATTTGAACTGTTATCCATTGTTTTTTATGTTGTTGGATATCATAAAACAGAATATAATACAAAAAAGTACAGCGTTTTGCAACGATTCTCCTTTTCCACACAATGCATTGCATTACATCCTGTTGGGAAGAGAATATACCAAAGCCCGCCTTGAGAGCATTGAGAGTGACTAGAGAGATGAGTAGACTAGTCTACAGTATTCAGATAGCGCAGATTATAGATAAATACATAGATATAGATAGATAGGCTAGTATAGAGAAATAGGCAGACAGCCAGATAGCATAACTTTATCATAACTTTATGTTGAAAGTAAACAAACAATTAAAATACAGTTTTTTTCGATTGCTAAACGACAGTGGGCACAACTGGAGTCGCGTGTGCAGAACTCTAACTACAGTCTACACAGCAGCAGTTCATGTGAACAAAACTCTAGTTCATCTTTCATTGCTTGAACACAGTTTTCAAAACTCTACACACTTTATCCCATGACTTTAAACACAACCTGCACAACACTGTGGATTTACAGCACTTTGTTCAAATGCTAACACACTGCTATCAAAACTGTGAACCCTACATTCAAAACAGAATTCATTTCAGCCTTTCAAACACTGCTGATTGCAATTTCATAAAAATATAAATTCCAATTTCATATATATATTTCATATATATAAAATATTACCTTTCATATAAATATTTTAGAGAGAGCTCAGAAAAACTAATTTTGGAAATGGAACAAGGAAGACGGGTTCGTGGAGGGAGAAGGGTGGCAGGTGCTAGAGAGGGTGGCCTGATGCTAGAGAGAGGCAGGATTAGACCCTCAATTATTTGTTTGAATTACAGAATGTACTTTTAGTTTCCATAAATTACTCCAGACTACTGAAGCAAACTGCTAATTTTCATTTACCTTAAAGAATTATGATGTTCTAAAAAAAATTATAAATCATGTGATAAATCAATAAATAAATCATTCTTTGAAGAAAACATTACTTTGTATGAAGTCACTGAAATTGTTGAAAAGTTAGTATTTTGTGTATTGGTGTTTGATGTTAGTGTTTTTCATCTCAGTGTGTTCTGAGTGACAGTGTGTGCTATCCCAGTGAGGGTTGTGTATAGTGTTTGGCTGCACTGAGCTGTTTTGAGTCATGTGTTAAGAGTTGCGCTCAGGTGACTTTTGGTAATGCAGACTGTAGTTAGAGTTTTGCACATGTAGCTCCAGTTGTGCTCACTGTCGTTTAGCAATCGAAAAAAACTGTAAATGGTGCAGAGATGATAAGGTGTGCCAGGTGATCGTGATTAGTAATTGGGTGATTGTGATCTGGTGAAGTGAGTGAGGGAAAAACCTGGGCTGCGTTCAGCCCGACAAAGCGTTGCACAACGTTTATTAAACAAAAACAGTGATGCGTTGAACACCCTGTTGTGATGACGCAAGAGTTGCAACTACGGTACCTGAGAGGCCATTCTTTGTGTTCTTTTATAAATGTTTCTGAAGTCTGATGAAATCGTTATATATGTGTGTTTAATACTGTAAAATACCGTCGATGTTACAGTCACTGACCTGGCCATCCAGAATGAAAGACAACATTCCAACTTGAACCCATTGAGCGAGCTGTCTCTGTACTACCGCGTGGTTTTATACATCTTGCCGCTGACTGGGCCGACATTTCTGACACCCCCACCAAACAAGAGAAAACAAATCTAAAAGCTGGTGCATTCCGTTGCACACAGTTTCCAGGAAACATGTCGTTCAACCCGGAAACCGTAGCAAAACGTTGCGCAACGGTGTGAGATTGAACGTGCCCCTGGCAAATTCGTTACATCACTCATATAAACAATGTTTTATATATATATATATTTTTAAGAAATAACATTCCTTTCACTTAAATATTCTCAAAGTTTTTGTATGTAAATGTTATTGCAATTATATTTGTCTCTAAAAATACAATATAGAAATTATAAAATGGAAAGCTAAAATATTATTCAGTAGCCTTCCCACCCCACAGTTGAGTCAAGACTGGAACATTGAAATAATCAATTAGATTAAAATAAAATGTGACTGAATCACAAAAAAACAGTCATAAGTACCACAGGTATATTTGTAGCAATAGCCAACAATTCTTTTTTATGTCAAAATTTTAGATTTTTATTTATGCCAAAAAGCATTAGGATATTAATCCAGGACTAGGCATTTTTATTTTTCTCATCCTTAAATTTACTTAAATTTCTTTAAATCTAGGGCTGGGCCGATACAACTTTTTCATGTCTGATGCTGATGTCGATACCATAACCTTGAGTATTTGTTGATACCGATCCAATACCATCTCTATCACCCTTTTAATCAATTAGGCTGCAAATAACACATTTGTTAGCCCTACAAAAAGCATAATGCTTATACAGCTACAGAAGAAATGTTTTACTGTGCAAAAAATTACTCAATGAAACATTGTGCGATACTGCTGCTTAGTTTTTATTTAAATGTTTCAAAAAGTAGCAACCTTTTTTAATTAGTCAGCACAAAAACCATTGTGTATGTAATGTTAGAAAAGCACGTTAGAAAAACGTTCTGAGAACATAAATATAATGGCAAATGGAAAGTTTAAATAATGTTTCTAAAAACATTCTTAGAACATTAATATAACAACAGACTAAACCTTTCTAACAACGTTTTGAATAACGTTCTTATAACTAAACATTAACGTTAATACCACGTCTAAAAAACTGGACGCTTTTAACGTTCTAAGAACATTAAAAAATAAACGTTGTCCAAACTTTCGTTAGATGTTATGGGAATGTTTTTATAACATAAAATTGTTGGCTGGGTTGGTATCGGATTGGATTGTACTCCCTTATACAATATTCGATCTGGCCATTTTTGCCAATATCGGACTAATATCGATACTGCATATTGGATCGGCCCACCCCTATTTAAATCCCCAGAAGATAAATTTTTATGCTAACATTTTTAGAATGTTCCACTATGCAATGGTAATGTTGTAATGGTAACATTTTCAATGTTAATATTTTTAGAACGTTCTGCTTACAATCCAATTATAACGTTTTCAATGCTACCATTTTAAGAAAGTTACATTGCATACACAATGGTAAAGTTTTCATTGCTACAGTTTTATGAACGTTACATTACATACACAATAGTAACATTTTCAATGCTAGGGTGTGTAGAACGTTCTGCTAACTATGCAATTATAACGTTTGCAATGCTACCATTTTAAGAACCTTACATTGCATACACAATGGTAAAGTTTTCAATGCTACAGTTTCAAGAAACGTTACATTACATACACAATGGTAACATTTTCAATGCTACAGTTTTAAAAACTTTACATTACATACACAACAGTAACGTTTTCAATGCTAAGGTATGAAGAACTTTTTGCTAACAATGCAATTATAACGTTTTTAATGTTACTGTTTTAATAATGTTACATTACATACAAAATGGTAACGTTTCAATTCTAGGGTATGAAGAACGTTCTGCTAACAATGCAATTATAATGTTTTTAATGTTACTTTTTTAAGAACGTTACATTACATACACAATGGTAACGTTTTCAATGATACAGTTTTAAAAACGTTACATTACATACACAACAGTAACGTTTTCAATGCTAGGGTGTGTAGAACTTTCTGCTAACAATGCAATTTTAACGTTTTTAATGTTACCGTTTTAAGAACGTTACATTACATACACCACCATAGTAACGTTTTCAATGATAGGGTGTGTAGAACATTCTGCTAACAATGCAATTATAATGTTTTTAATGTTACTGTTTTATGAATGTTACATTACATACACAATGGTTACGTTTTCAATGCTACCGTTTTAAGAACGTTACATTACATACACAACAGTAACGTTTTCAATGCTAGGGTGTGTAGAACGTTCTGCTAACAATGCAATTATAAAGTTTTTAATGTTACCGTTTTTAGAATGTTACATTACATACACAACAGTAACGTTTTCAATGCTAGGGTGTGTAGAACTTTCTGCTAACAATGCAGTTATAACATTTTCAATGCTAGGGTGTGTAGAACGTTCTGCTAACAATGCAATTATAACGTTTTCAATGTTACCGTTTTAAGTATGTTACATTACATACACAACAGTAACGTTTTCAATACTAATGTGTGTAGAACGTTCCACTAACAATGCAATAATAACGTTTCTAATGCTAAAGTTTTAAGGACATTTATTAATTGCAGATAACGTTAGGGAAACGTTCTACTAATGTTAGTGCAAGAACGTTTTTGGATAACTTTAGGAGAACCTTTAGAGAACGTTAGCCAAAGTAACGGGAACGTTCCCTGTTAGCTGGGTAGATGCTTGTAAAATTCAATTCAATTTTTTTTCAATTCAATTTTATTTATATAGCGCTTTTCACAAAAGTAAATTGTTTCAAAGCAGCTTTACATTAATAGAAGCAGTGAAAAGCACAGAAAAACGACAGATAGCACAACAAAATACATGATAGCATAAGCAGTTAAATTCGCTGCGGCTATGATATTATAAGCGAACGTATTACTAAAGTAACGTCTAGAAGAGGAAGTTAAGTAAAGCCCAAAAAGGCTGCCTCCCCGGGGTAAAAAAACCCCTAGGAGAAAAAAAACCCCGGATTTTTTAGCCGAGGAAGTTAAAAAAAATAAGTCCTAGGAGGGAAAAACCCTTGGGAGAATGGATAAGGAGATTTAGCGGAGATTAAGCGGGTTCTGACGGTGATTGTTGGTCAGGCATCAGCTGGGCATCACGTTAAAGGACGGCCAGTAGATCAGAGGTGTGCCGACTTTCACATCTACCGGAACTGCATCTGTTTGTCTCATTGTCCTCGGGGTCGAGGACGAGACAGGGAGAGAAAAACAAAATCATATTAGCCGTTCACATGTAATGAAGTGTCACACAGTGATGTGGTTTAAATCAGCTTAGTTCCAGACAGACTGTCAGGATCATGGGCGTCGGAACCATTATAAGTGGGTGGGACAGGACCCACCCACTTTTTAAGACCAATGATAATGGACCCACCCACTTTTTCTCTAATTTAGCGCATTTGTCTGTTCACTTATCAGGGCGCTGTTAGTCAAAATCCATTCCATTAGAACAGGGATCCTCAACCCTTGCTTTTTTCAAAGTATAACGTTTTAAACCAGGCCCGGATTGGCCATAGGGAGGACCGGTCTGTTTTTTGGCCACGAGGGCCGGAGTTGTCATGCCACCGGGTTGAAGGTTGCTGCTGCACTTATTCAGCCCCACTCGCGTAATTTGCCGACTTTAAATATGTTAGCGCAAGACGCACGGGTTTCTTCTGCTTTTCAAAACGCTCGCCTGTGAACACGAGTTTAGATTTAGATGCGTTTATATGTGAGTGCGCTTACCGCGCGTCTAGATGCACGACCTGATACGAACAGCCACTTAAAGGAAAATTAGATAAATCGTCATTTTTAAAAATCTATGTCATACATGTAATAATGAATGGTCTATGAATAGTCATTATTATTCGATGCAAAACTCATCAGTTTATTAAAAACGTTTCATATGAATATAATGTTTTCTTAAGTAAAACAAGTCCATTAAATATTTGTTCGTTTATGACACAAGGTATTTGGCAATGTACATGATCCAAGTCCTAAAAATTAAGATAAGTATTTTTTTTTCACCCGTAACGAGTTTGCCTGCCCAGTCTTAATAATTAACGGTAAACGAACTTAGCTTGCTGTTCTTAAAAGCAGCTCAAACCTTAGGTCGGACTCGAGCCCCAAGTTCAAGAAACAAGAAAAAACGGAGGAGATGAGGAGGAGATATGAATTGCGTCTGTGCGTGGAGGCACGGAGACGTTTAGCATATGCTTTTAATGATAAATGACACAGGTTCCTTTCAAACCTACGGTAAAAGTGTATGCTACTCGTTAAAATATTATTACTGCAGTAAAATCGTTTATTTTGATTATGGTGCCACGATCACTGAATAATTGTAAAGTTTTTCTTTTACAGAAGCCTGCAATTACTTTTCATGCGATTATACAGAGATGAACGTCTTCACGTATTAACATTATTTGCGAGGTACATCTGCAATTGTTTAATCGATTGTGTTTTAGAAGTACACATGCTCAAACTCTTATGACAGCATTGTTTCCCGACGGATACCATTAAATAAATTCATCTCATTTCCAGAATCTCACATTTATATTTCTCTAAGAGAGAGTAAGAGAGATTGGGTATAAAAAAGGGTATACAAAAATTGTACCAGATTCGTTTTTCTTACCTGTTATTTCCTCAAAATAAAAAATAAACATTGTAGCCTACTGTCAGCAGAGTAGAGAAAAAAATGTCACAGAGAAAAATAAATTAAATATGACATCTGTCATTATTTGCAAAATATTCAAAGGGCTATTAACAGAATTCTGACCGCAAGTCTTTTATTTAGTAAACGCAAATGTTCAGGCTAATTAAAAGGAAACATGAAATTTGCATCTATTGCAGTAAATGTAATTTCGCGGGGGGGGGAGTTGTCGTGGGGACCCACCCACTTTTCATTTGCTTCCGACGCCCATGGTCAGGATTCTGCCGGAATCTTGTTTAATATTAATATCTAATTCATTGTGGCAGGATTCTGACAGTGCTATGTTTTGTGTGGGAAAGCATGGTCTTAGACCACGTTTTTCCCGTGTCTTGTGACTTTTTCCCCGTTTCCTTGTATTTTCTTGTCATTGTGTAGTCGTCATTTTTCCCCGCTCCCTTGCAGCCTCTTGTCTTTGTTTTAGTGTTTGTATCTTTTGTGGTCTTGCTTCTGTTGTTGTTCATGTTTATATGTATTTATGTATTTATATACAACCCCAAAACAGAAAAAGTTGGGACACAGTAGAAATTGTGAGTAAAAAAGGAATGGAATAATTTACAAATCTCATAAACTTATAATTTATTCACAATAGAATATAAATAACATATCAAATGTTGAAAGTGAGATATTTTGAAATGTCATGCAAAATATTGGCTCATTTATGATTTCATTTGAGCTACACATTCCAAAAAAAGTTGGGACAGGTCGCAATAAGAGGCCGGAAAAGTCAAATGCACATACAAGGAACAGCTGGAGGAGGACCAATGTTTAGGAATAGAAATGTTGTCCCATTCTTATCTAAAACAGGCTTCTAGTTGCTCAACTGTCTTTGTCGCATCTTCCTCTTTATGATGCACCAAATTTTTTCTATGGGTGAAAGATCTGGACTGCAGGCTGGCCATTTCAGTACTCAGATCCTTCTTCTATGCAGTCTTGATGTTGTAATTGATGCAGTATGTGGTCTGGCATTGGCATGTTGGAAAATGCAAGCTCTTCCCTGAAAGAGACGACATCTGAATGGGATCATATGGATCTAGAACTTGGATAAACCTTTCAGCATTGATGGTGCCTTTCCAGATGTGTAAGCTGCCCCTGCCACACGTACTCATGCAACCCCAAACCATCAGAGATGGATCATGTTTAGATATGGCTTCTTTTTTGACCTATAGAGTTTTAGCTGGCAACAGCGAATGACACGGTAGATTGTGTTCACTGACAATGTTTTCTGGAAGTATTCCAGAGTCCATGTTGTGATTTCCATTACAGTAGCATTCCTGTATGTGATGCAGTGCAGTCTAAGAGCCCGAAGATCACGGGCATCCGGTATGGTTTTCCGGTCTTGACCCTTACGCACAGAGATTGTTCCAGATTCTCTGAATCTTTGAATGGTATTATTAACATTAACATACTGTAGATGATGATAACTTCAATCTCATTGCAATTTTTCTCTGAGAAACTAAGAAAACTATTTTTCGCTGCAGCATTTGGGGAATTGGTGATTCTCTGCCCATCTTGACCTCTGAGAGACACTGCCACTCTGAGAGGCTCTTTTAATACCCAATCATGTTGCCAATTGACCTAATAAGTTGCAAATTGGTCTTTCAACTGTTCCTTATATGTACATTTAAATTTTCTGGCCTCTTATTGCTACCTGTCCCAACTTTTTTTGGAATGTGTAGCTCTCATGAAATCCAAAATGAGCCAATATTTGGCATGACATTTCAAAATATCTTACTTTCAACATTTGATATGTTATCTATATTCTACTGTGAATAACATATAAGTTTATGAGATTTGTAAATTAGTCCATTCCTTTTTTACTCACAATTTCTACTGTGTCCCAACTTTTTCTGTTTTGGGGCTGTATATATATATATATATATATATATATATATATATATATATATATATATATATATATATATATATATATATATATATATATATATATATATATATGGATCCTCTTGTCTTTGTTTTAGTGTTTGTGTCTTTTGTGACCTAAGGGCTATTTCATAAAACTAGATTTCAAAATAAGCCAGGCTTATTTTGTTGGCTTATTGCCGGTGGATTTTGTTTCATAAAACAAACTTGAACTAGTTCAACCCCGGTTACTATGGAAACTTATGCTTGGAAACTAGCCTGGTCCGGAGCAGGCTAACTGTCAGGCTAAGCCTCATTTGTTGCTTAACTAGACTTCCACTAACATTGAAATGTAAATGCAATTATATTACAGCTGACTTTTTGACATTTTATTTGACTTTATTTACCACTATTAATCTAACAATTAAAGAAAATCAACTTATATATTAAATTTGATAAATTTTGTTACAATAATAATTAATAAAATATAGACATGTGTTTCATAATATGGTATATTATAGGCCTATCAAATGTTGAATATAAATGATAATCTTAACAACCCCAATATAAGGATAATAGTTTATTAACAAATTTAAGAAATTATTTTTTTTTTATTCAGATTGTCTGATACACAAAGAGGACATTTAAATATACAACACACAAAAGTCAAGTACAGTCATTTAATTTTTTTATGCTTGGTGTGCATGAAAATGCACATTATTTTAAAGATCTACAGTATTTGTATCTTTCTCTAGTTGTTACATTTTTCTTGAAATTTAAAAAAAAATATGGTGTCTGCATGGCTGAAGGAATACAATATCATTATGTGATGGTATGCTCTTGGCGTTTTGTTGTAATGAGTTAAAATTCTTTTTTTATCACAGAGAAGATTGTTAGTGTCCTGCATACAATATTTTTTCAGCTCACAAGGCTTGTACTGTAGACTTACAGTATAATGTGCTTATACCTCAGGCTTTTCTTCAACTGATCCTCACCCTGTAACCATTCATAAAACTCTGTTTATCTATCAACACCTAACACTACACTGTTAAAAATTATGTAAAACTTACAGTATTACTGTCAGCTGTTTGCCAGTAACTTACTGTAGATTTATATGTATGTTATTTACTGGCAGCAGTTTGTTCGGAGTTGAATGGACATTGAACATTGACAGGTCTTTTTATTTGCAGAGTAGAACCGTCAAATGGCAGCCTCATGCAAAGCATTCTGGGAACCAAAATATGAAGGAAACAACAGAAAAAGGTTGATGAGGATTTCTGGTTCACAAAATGCTTTGCATGAGGCTGTTATTTTATAGTTTTATGCTGTAAAATCATAGACTTGTTAATGTTTAATGTTGATTTAACTTTGAAGAAACTGTTGCCAGTAAATAATAAACCTTTAAATCTACATAAGTTACTGGCAAACAGCTGCATAACTACAGCTAATTTTTTAACAGTGTGATAATAAACCAGTGGTTTAAAATCTCTCATACTTCCAGGGTTTAACATGATGACTTGTGGCTCTATAACGCACACATAATTTGCCATCAAAAATGTTTTGAGTAACATGTCAAGTAATAATGACTGGTCAAGAATATGTGTAACATATATGATTTTACACAATCATTTCTTGTACTACTGTAAATTCTGAAATGCATATGCTCTTCACCCACCATGCTCAGCTGACATATGAGATTAGACACCTCTAGCATATAATTATGCTTAAATCAACTACAGTTCTTATGAACAATATATTTATGTTTTATTTTCACCTGTTAATTTTTTGTCCACTCAAGTTGCTGCTTTTAAAATGTACCCCCAAATTAAAAAATAAATAAATTTAAGTTACATTTAAAGTTAAATGTATTAAAATCATTCATCTGCTAAATATGTATTATCCCTGCAAGTAAGCCTACGATGGCCCCCCATGGGCCCACTTAGGGCTAGTCTAAGGGCCCCGCGCAGGTCCGCCCACCGGCAAAACACCGGCCCCCCAGCGCTGGCCCCGCGCAGGCAGACCTCACTTAGCCCCCAGGAAGTCCTCATACAGAAAAATTCCCAGGAGTTAAATAAACACTGCAGGATGTATATATTGTCCCATCTTACAGAGTGTTAAAAAGTAACAATGAAGCAGAATTAAAAGCTCTGTTATCCTCTTTCTCAACATCTCTGTCTGAAATATAAAATTGCATTTTACATCTTACTTGTAGAGTCATTTTCTTAACTTATGTTTAGATGTTGGCCGTTTCATTTAAAGTCACCATTATTGTGATCAGTGGTTGTTTTAATTGGACTTTGACTCTCGACCGTTGGCTTGTTAGTGTTTTCTGACTGCTATATTTAAGTGTGTTTAAAACACATGCTATAGCAAAGAAAAGGCAATTGTAGTTGAATATTGATGGTTGATACATAAACATTGACAAACATAATCATTAAATGAACAGATTTATTAATATAGTTTTCCCCCCTCATCAGAAGCATCATTTTCTGTTCATAATGAAATTCTACAGTGTAGGGTCCAGAACTCTCATAGCAGTTTATCATTCTGAAGGATTTTAATAGTGTGCACATAAACATTGCATAATGTAGATGCACAGACATCAAGAATCAGAGTATGAATCTCAACAATGGTGACAAAGAAAATGGTAAAAAAGGTCATTATTTATTCATGCCGCAGTGCATTCTGGGAGTTCTGGATGAGAGTTGTAATTTGTTGATACCCAGCATGCAATGCAGCATGAAGCTTTTCATTTTATTGTCACCATCATTGTGATTCATACTCTGATTCTTGATATTTGTGTGTCTACATTGTAGAGCAGTTAATTTTAAGTGTCAGTGTTTCAAAATTCTTCAGAAAGACAAACTGCTATAAGAAAGCTGGATCTCACACTATAGTATCACATTGTCAGAGAAAGATCCTTCTGATAAGGTTGCAAACAACAAATGAATACATAAGTTTTATATGATGATGTTTAGACTTTATTTACTGAACTGACCACCACCTAAGGATCGCATGCTGCCATAACAAACATATCTTAAACACACAAAGTTATAGCAATCAAAAGACTGAACAAGGCAAGAGTCAAGAGTCAAGTTTAACTAAATCAAACACTGATCACAATAAGGGTGACTTTAAATGAAACAAAATCTCAACCTAAAGTAAGAAAATGACTCTACAAGTAAGATGTAAAATGCAATTTTAGATTTCAGACAGAGATGGTGAGAGAGAGGATAACAGCGGTTTTAATTCTGCTTCATTGTTACTTTTAAACACTCTGTAAGATTGGGACAATATATCCAGCAGTGTTCATTTACCTCTGGGGATTTCTCTATGTGAGGGCTTCCTGGGGGCTAAGTGAGGGCTGCCCATGCAGGGCCAGCGCTAAGGGGCCAACGTTTCGCCAGTGAGCAAACCTGTGCAGGGCCCTTAGGCTATGCCCATACAGGCCCATCGTAAGCTTACTTGCAGGGCTTTGTTTTGCCTCAAAATGCACACAAGTAATGTTTTTAGTAAGGCATGTTTGTTTAAACTAATTATATTTCCTTATTAAACTCAGGTCTAGTCCTGGCTTAAGCTAATCCCTGTCCGAGAAACCGCCCCATAGAATTTAATTAATCACTAAGATTAATCGGTTGTTAGCCTGCTCTGGAGCAGGCTAGCGGGCCAATCCCATTTCTCTGTCTTACCCCTTCCCCTTACCCCTACCCCTTAGTTTTGCACGTTCACGTGAGAGTAAGGGCTATCCCAATTCTCGTTTTGATCAAGTGGTAGGGCTAAGGGCAAGTGGTAGATACCCCTTAAAACCAAGAATTTCCGCGAGCTTACTTGAAACCAAGGGGTACCCAGAATACACTGCGCAACCGGCAAAAATGGCGGAGAGAGTACCATAAATGTAAGTATTTTCGGCTTAATAATTAATTTAAAAACTACTAACGTCTTGTTTTGTGCTCTACACAGTCCTGTTCATATATATTTGAATTATGTTCTTAATTTAAATGTTTTAAAATTTCGCTAGTTTGCTACGCTAACGTTACGTTGCTGATTTGCACAACATTCCCGTATTTGCTGATTTGCACAACATTCCCGTAATTCTCTAACTAGCCATGAATGGACTGCATGCTTGTCTACAGTTTTAACTGGCAGCCAGCAAACGACGATGTATGATGACGTAACCGTAACCAAGTGGTGTCTCATTTCATAGGGGTATGTTTTCACCCCTAGCGCTTAACACTTGGTTTTGAGGGACAAGGGCTAGGGGTAAGACGAAGTGGTAGGGGAAGGGGAAGGGGTAAGACAGAGAAATGGGATTGGCCCTAAATCTCCATAGTAACTTCATCTAGATTAATTTAGCCTCCCTTCATGCAACCGAGTCAGGGCTAAATTCAGCCAGGATAACTGGAAAATCCCAGCTTAATCCCTTATCTGGCTTTTGTGCAATACCTTTCTGCTCTGGCTAAGGCAATGTGGTTCCTAAAAGGAATTACGTTTACTATTACACTGAAATTTTAAAGTTAGCACAAAACGACAAAAGGGAAGATTTTACTGTCACGTGATAGTTTTTCCACTTTTACTTATCTTTTATTGTCATTTGGGTGTCTGCTGTTGTCCAGGTGGCATTTTCACCCCAAAATGGCGGCCGCGCTACCGAAGCGCCACCTAGTGAGAAGCATCCAGCTGCAGCCCCGCAGACTCACTCCTTGCTAGACACCAGTGGCTGGACCATAGCTGGACACCAGTGGCTGGACAACATACGTCATTTCCGTGTCGTCATTTCCGTATCGTATTCAGTTTTCAAAGTTTACGCGCCAAGATGTCAGCGGTAAGAAAAAATAATAAACTGTCGATTATTTATAGATCATATGAGAATTCAAATGCACAAACTAGCTAGTTAAAAAGTCGTTTTGTTTTTAAGGTACTGTGTCGTGTTTTTTAAAGGTTTTAGTGATCTCTGGTGTGCTTTAATTCTAGAGCTAGGATGCTACAATAGATTTTCCAATTAAATCGTTCTTTGAGTGGTATGATTTAATATTGTAAATAAGTTTTTTTAAACTTGGATGTGTGAAGATTGTACCCAGTTAACGAGATATCATAGAACAGTCTTGGCAGAGAATAGTCTAAAATGCTAAGTTAGGTTGTCTATGCACACGAGAGTTTGTTAGTTAGCTATGTTTTTTGATAAAGTAGTACTTTTCCCTATGCACGTGTAAATGCCTACTGTTTCCAGAAAAGCAGTTTTGCTTCTTGTTTTGTTCTCTTTGAGGTACCTCCCACTTCTGCTTTCACGGAGCGTTTTGGAGATCCCCGGTCTGCTGTTATATTTGCTTGAGTGTGTTCGAATTTATGCAGCGCTGCGCAGATCGATCGTTGTATGACATCAAAATAATGCTGCGCCTAAAACTGTAGCACGTGATTTTCAGTAATGTACAGCCCGGAACTCTCTTCAACGTGTTGTAAGTATTTGCTATTATACTACTTTTATTTGTCTTTCTGATAAACGTATAAGGATCATCACGGATCCACCGGTAACGTTACTGAAAATGACATTAAACATGCCGTGTTCAGGTTAACTTGAGTAAACCCTTTTTACTTCCTAATGTTTGTTTCCGGAAAAGTAATTAAGCATTGCATGAAACTTGGTTTAGAAGACAAAAATAGGTTACAGATAATAGTGTTGCTAATTGATCTAAGTTATTGACACTTTAAACTAAATTATTTTGGCTGTTTGGGAAGGTCATACCTATGTCCGTGGTGGGGTGCGATGTTTATATCTCGGAAAATTTCAATTAAATACAGTTATAGTTTAATAATAATGAACATTAAAACTAAATGAAAAGCACAACGCGTTACGTTCAAATCTACTAATTAAAATGTTGTAGGTATGTTAACGGTGACTGTATACCAAAAGTAATTATTTAATATCTTTGTAAGTTAATGTGAGCATCAACAATGAGTAGCATCAAAAACTAGTTCATATGGTATAGGTATACCCATAGGGTTTGAATCAAAATGCTTAATTTGCTAACCTGCCTGTGAAAACCTAGCTAGTGATGCACCAATCATGAGCTGATTCGGATTTTTTACTTGCAAATGGGCTGATTTTTTTATTTAAGCAACATACAAGAAACAGGCTTAAATGTGACCCTGGACCACAAGACCAGTCATATGGGTAATTTTTTAATTGATATTACACATTTTATCGCTGAATAAATAAGCTTTCCATTGAAATGTGGCTTGTTAGGTTAGGACAGTATTATACACATATTTGGAAATCTGGAGTCTGATTTGTACAAAAAAATCTGAATATTGAGAAAATTGCATTATAGTAGGTATGATGACAAAATTTTCAAAAACCCCAAAACTCTAAATTTATCACATGACTAGACAGAGCAGACATTCCCATTTGCAAAGAAACAAGGATTGTAAAAATCTGTCGAGTATTGAGAAAGTTATGACATTTTTAATATTAGAAATCAGAGGAAAAAGTTATATATGGATGTCTATGGAATGTGTGTGACCGAAATGCTGCTTATTCACAAGTTTTTGCTTGTAACTGTCTCATTTTATTAGATATTTGCACGAAATTTTAACAGAAGGTAGAATTTTGTTAGTACTTTCAAAATAAAGTATAAACATTTACTGTTTTAGTTGGAATGGGCATCAAACTTTAGTTGGAATGTGCATCAGACCCAGGGTAACCATGATTTTTAGAACGATACCTGCAGTGGACGTTCTGACAGTAATTTTGACATTGAGACAGACCACTTTAAGACTGTAGGATAATGCAAGGGTTTAATATAAATGACACAACAGATACTTTTCCTTAACAGTTAACCAAACATTCACTTTAGATATAACAGATTATAGGTCATACCTGCGTGAATTCTTGTCAAAACAGATATTTTTACACCTGTAATTTTGTGTTAGATGTCTATATATATCGAGCCCAGTCTCCTGAAGATGCGTATAAATAGCACGAAGTGTCACGCACTCACGCGTTTGTGTGCACGCGCTTCAGACGTCTGCGTCAGACATCGCTTTTGAGCCTTGTCACTCTTAATAACTCTTTTAACATCAATCAGATCCCGAACTTTATCTCTCTTAATAATTATTTTACCATCAAGTAAGTCCTGCGGTCTATTTTCTATAATTTCTGAATGCTTTTTAAAACGAAACTAAAAAGTGAAAGAAGACGCATCTTTGCTTTATATGGATTTGGGACGGTACACCTCACAAAAAACGTGCAGATAAAGAAAACTGCACGTGCAGAAAACGTGCATTTTAGATGTTTAATTACCATTTAGAGCATTGGATTCGCTAGATGAGAGCTTAATGTTCTTATTTTTATGAAAACCTCTGACTCATCTAGACAGCGCTCGCTGGTCACTTGCTGCGTCTCAATTCATCCAGCTGTGGGTCAAACAGAAATTGCGTGTTTCCTTAATCGCGCGTTAATAAAATTAGTGCTGTTAAAATGAATTTGCGTTAACGCGTTATTAACGCGTTTATTTTGACAGCCCTAGTAAAAACATACTACAACCTTGCGGCGAGAAGTGGATATTGCATGACACACATGCAAAAGTACTGCGTGGGCTGAAACAGATTCTTCGACACAGAAATTCGACGCGCGTGCCCGCGATGTCAGCATTGCTAATTATAGTCCTTATGAAGTCTCTAAACTAACACAAATGTTTGTTTTAGCACGCTCTACTGAAGTTGTTGACTGAATGTTGACTGAATGAGCTTTTACATAAAAATCTAACTTAAATGGGAAATGGATAGAAATGAGCGCAAGTTTGTAGGTGTGTTTCTGGCCACTCACAGAAATAAAGTTTTTATATATTTACAGTAGGAAATGTACAAAATATCTTTACATGATATACTAATAGATTTTTGGCATAAAAATATATAAATTTGAACCCATTCAATTTATTTTGGGCTTTTTCTACAAATCATGCGTTCTGTGGTCCAGGGTCACAAATGGAATTGAAAATCTGTAGCTATTTGAAATTAGAAGCAACAACTACATTTTAAACACAAAGAAGCAACATACTTGTGGCATCAGAAGGTGTTTTTGTTTTAAATTAGATTTAATTGTTTTATCATACCACCAGATGGTCTGAATAAAAGTGCAGATACTGAGATAGAAAAGAAAACGGAATTGAGATTTTTTTGAGACAGTTCCATAGTTGTCATCGCTTATAATTTGCGAAAAGTTGCAGGGAAAAAACAAGGTTCATGGGTTTTTGAGCTTATTAATAAAAATTCTGTATGTAGTATGTTAACAGTGACTGTATACCAAGAATAATTATTTAATATCTTTGTAACGTGAGCATCACCAAATAAGCAAAATAATTCATATGGTATAGGTACCCATAGGTCTGGATCAAAATGCTTAATTTGCTACAGTGACTCGCCTGTGAAAACCTAGCCTCAGAAGTCACGCCCACACAATGTTGGCTAAACGTCTGATGTTTATCATACGCTTTCCTGGAAACCCTGTGGGAATGTCAAAGTCGTCTTTTGATTGGTTGAAATAAACCGGATTTTCAGGAGAAAAGAGTGTAGCGATTAGTTTGGGTCCCTCCCTGGAAAACAAAGCTCTGATGTTCCATTGAGGAAAAAAGCAGTCGTGTTCACGTGGATAATAATGACCAGTTATCATGATCAGCTAAACATTGGATTCTCAAAATTATGCAAAGTTCTCACCAAAGACTTTCTAAAATACAACAAAGAGATCAGCTTGAGGAAGTTATAAGAGTCAAAAAGTTTGGTTCTTCTGAATTGCTTGTAGGTGTTTAAAAGTGAAGAGAGATGCTTCAAACAGATGTTTAACAAGAGCGTCTCATTTGTGTGGCTGTTGATGAAGTGCACAATGTTGTTCTATGGTGAGTAATGTTGTTTATTTAGATGCTATTCGGTTGCGGCTGGTTATTTTAATAACTGACTTGTTGCCAGCCGGCTTGTTATTGTGGTGAGTCCAAAACCTGACGCTTGACGAAACAAACTGTGATTGGTTGTTTGACATGTCGGTATATCATCATTGTGAATAGGGCTGAAACAATTCATCGAGTTAATCGATTAACTTGATTAATAAAAATTCCTCGAGTCAAAAATTCTGCCTCGAAGCCTCGTTAAATTCCTATGACGCGCACTACACGCGCCAAGATCTGATTCACACGGACCGTTGTTCAATGTTAAGGAAGCATATAGCGCGTGATACATTTTGAATTTAGTTGGCGCGATGGTGGAGAGTAAATATGTCCATAAACGGCAGAGAGAGAATGTCTAAAGTTTGGGATCATTACATTCTTATCATTACATTACATTCAGCATCTGAATCGAAAACATCCACTGCTGTTTCACCAAGCTTTGATGAAACAAGGTAACGTAGCTTTCACTGATTTTAATCCCATACTATAATTGTAGTGATGTCGTTATGCGGTTTGACTAGATATGATGTTTAGCTTTGATGTTTTAAGTAGTAAACGTATTCACGTTCAATTGCAAGAGAGTATAGCTTAAAAAGAACCCCTTCACACACATACATGTCTCTCTCTCACGCGAGTCAGACCAATCGCGCAATGCATCACATATGCTTAAACTTTTATGTAGCCACGCAACAATAATTTCAGCATGCATTCACTGTATACAGTGGGACATGATGTTGTGATTTTTCGAACGGTGTTGTGTAGGGGTGGAACGGTACACAGAAGTCCCGGTTCGGTTCGTACCTCGGTTCAGGGGCCACGGTTCGATTCACTTTCGGTACAATGGAGGGAAAAGCAAAACAAAAATGAAGAAGGCATTTTTTAGTACTTAAGATAATCTTAAAAACATAGGTGTCCTTATCAGTGTTATTTTGAGATGTCATGAATATGAACTGAAATGCATTTAACATACTATCTCGTATTTCAAAAATGTATACCACTTTAATCTTGTACTCATCTTTCATACAAATATGGGTTCAAATGTATTACAAGTGTTACCTAAATACATTTTAAAATTACATTTTGGCCTTATTTCATATTAATGTACTAAAGAACAAAAAAATAGGCTTGTAGGATGAATTAATAAGTGTGTACGACTTCACGAGGCGCTGCAAGAAACGACGTGTGGATGACGTCAGAGTAACGCGAGAACGATTTGAAATCAGCCTCCTCCGCAAGATTTCTCGCGGTACTCTGACGCTGATGGCGCTGCGTAAAGTTGAGCACTTTAATAAAGCAGCTGAACTCGACAGAACTGCGCCTCGTCCATTAATTGTATATTAGTAGGACAATTTATCTCCTACTTCTCAGCGTGAGAAATACAAAGTGTGGCGTGTGAGCGTGTGAACTGACTGAAATGCGTGTGTGTCAAGGTGAATGCGTGAGACTTGAGAGCCCCGATTAGATTTATTTCCACTCACATACCTAACAACTGCTGAACAACGCCGATGCACAGTCCTCGTCTTTTCCACCACTCTCTCGCCTGTACTATTGTAACTGACTGGAAAACTGAAGTTTTGCCAAACTTGCGATCTTAAAGAGGCTGGCGGAGCATCTAACTCTTGTGGAACACCACTTGCCATCCTTGCTATCGCTGCTCACTAACTGACTGGACCGGCGTCGACCTGACAAAAAACTGCAGAGTGCCAGAATGTAGACGGGCTCTGATAGAGCACATACATAGGCGGAGCTCGGCTGCATCGGCGCCAATCAGAGCTTCAGAGCTAAAGCGGGGCAACAGATTAGCTGTCCATAAAGAACCCGCGTATCTAACAGTAGTTCCGCATTACATTAATTATTTTGCACGCAAGGTTTTTTATTTTCATACCGTGTATTCTCCGTTTAAATTCATGCACCGAACCGTGACCCCCGTACCGATTCGGCTCGAAACGAATACATGTACCGTTCCACCCCTAGTGTTGTGTATTCATAGGTTCGTTCCACGTTGGAACAAGCGATTGGATTGCTAATTCTTGTTTGTTTTCCAGCTCTTTTTTGATAAACTATTTCTATAAGGTAATAAATCATATGCCTTGTTTAGACGCACAATTGTTTACATTCTTCACATAATATTCTAAAATGCTTTGCATGTGCGTTTTGTAAGAACACTTTTTCATGGCTACACAATATGATATCCTTTTTGCTATTTAGCCTACGTTTATAATGCTAAACAGCAAACTAAAGCACGAAACGAGCATTGTATTTCTCCTCATTGTTTTTTGTTTTTGCGATATCTCTTGTTTTGTAGTGTATTTTTCTGCATTATTTATTTGCATGCACTGGAATAAATCTTATATGTAGCAAACTGCATGTTCAAATAAAGATTTTTAGTTTTATTTTATTTATTTTTTATTACATTTTTATAAAATGTTTCCTGGTGATGTTTTGGGTTGCCTCTTGCAAGTTTGACTTTATAAAGCCTTAACAAAAAGAGCCTTGCAGTAATTTCAAATCTTATTTATTCAGATTTGCCAAAACATATTTTCTTACAAGACAAGAAACACACTTATGAAGGCCATATTTATCACATCATGATATATTTAGTTATCTTTATTGACAGACTCGAAGTCCAAATATAAAAACACACACAATATACAAACATCCATAAGATATAAAAGGCACACACAATATACAAACATCCATAAACAACCACAATCAAACATAACATAAATTACACATAGCACAAATGTGTGCTCACAAGTTAAAGCATATACTCATATTTTCTTATAAATTATACACATGTATGTGAAGATTACTACAGGATGTACAGGATTCCTGTAAATAAAAATGGTCTAACATATTTGAAAAGCTATTTACCTAAATAAAGAACCTGCCTAATGCAAAATGTGGTTGTTTCCCTGTGTTCTAAGAGGCTAATTTGGACCATGACAAAAAGGTTATTTTGAATCTAGGCCATAAAAAAGTTGTAGTACCTTAAAACACACAACAAGACTCAACTTTTGTCTTTGTAATTATTGGACAAATACATTCAATTCAATTCAATTTTATATATATAGCGCAGTGGTTTTCAATTCCAGTCCTCGGGCCCCCCCTCCCAGAACATTTTAGATGTCTCCATATATAAAACACCTAATTCAGTTTTTCAGCTCGTTAGTGTGTTAATTAAGGAGCCTGATAAGTGAAATCAGGTGTTTCATATAAGGAGACATCTAAAACATTCTGGGAGGGGGGGCGCAAAGACTGGAATTGAAAACCACTGAATAGCGCTTTTCACAATACTTAATTGTTTCAAAGCAGCTTTACATTAATAGAAGCAGTTAAAGCACAGAAAAACGACAGATAGCACCACATAATACACAATAGCATAAGCAGTCAAATTTGCTGCGGCTATGACTCGACATTATGAGCGAGCGTATTACTAATGTAACGTCTAGAAGAAGAAGCTAAGTTAAGCCCAAGCAGGCTACCTCCCCGGGGTAAAAAACCCCCTAGGAGACAAAAAAACAAAAACCCTGGGGTTGTTTAGCCGAGGAAATAAAAAAAGTCCTAGGAGGGAAAAACCCTTGGGAGATATATATGTATATACACACATATAAACGGATAAGGAGATTAAGCGGGTTCTGCCGGTGATCGTTGGTCAGGCATCAGCTGGGCATCACGTTGAAGGACGACCAGTAGATCAGAGGTGTGCTGACTTTCACATCTACCGGAACTGGGTCTGTTTGTCCCATTGTCCTCGGGGTCGAGGACGAGACAGGGAGAGAAAAACAAAATCATATTAAGGTAGGGACGTTCACATGTAATGCAAGTGTCACACAGTGATGTGGTTAAATCAGCTTAGTTTCAGACAGACTAACTGTTGCGGCATAATCATATTATCCACAGTTGAGGATTTTGCAAATTGGGGGCCCACTGCGACGGTATATATGGTAACTAAGGGTCACTTTCCGATCTTTAAGAGAAAATGAAACCTGTCGACCCGTTTGACTAAGGCCTGTAACCCCACTGTCGTCGTTAATGCAGGTTCAGTGGCAAACGGGTCTATATTGCATACTATTTACAAGATCACGAGAAAACGCCAACATCGCAACCTGACCATACGTGTCAACCCGTTTGACTAAGGCTGGAGGCCCCAATGTCGTCGTTAATGCAGGTTCAGTGGCAAACGGGTCTGTATGGCATACTATTCACAAGACACATGAAAGCGCCAAAATCGCAACCCGACCATACGTGCCAACCCGTTTGACTAAGGCCGGAAGCCCCACTATCGTCGTTAATGCAGGTTCAGTGGCAAACGGGTTTGTATGGCATACTATTCATAAGACACACGAAAGTGCCAAAATCCCAACCCGACCATACGTGCCAACCCGTTTGACTAAGGCTGGAGGCCCCACTGTCGTTGTTAATGCAGGTTCAGTGGCAAACGGGTTTGTATGGCATACTATTCACAAGACACACGAAAATGCCAAAATCCCAACCCGACCATACGTGCCAACTTGTTTGACTAAGGCCGGGAGCCCCACTGTCGTCGTTAATGCAGGTTCAGTGGCAAACGGGTCTGTATGGCATCCTATTCACAAGACACACGAAAGTTCCAAAATCGAAATCCGACCATACGTTAAGATAGGTTTTTATTTATTTATTTGGTTGGTCTGTGTTATGACCGCGAGTGCTTTGTTCCGTACAAATAACTATTTCGAGTTAAGTACCTTATGCGAATGCTTTGTTGAAGAGAAAAGTTTTAAGTCTAGATTTAAAATTATCGACTGTGTCTGATTCTCAGACATCGGTTGGTAAATCATTCCAGAGCTTAGGGGCTAAGTAGGAAAAGGATCTTCCACTTTTAGACACTTTGATAGTCTAGGGATAATCAAGAGACCAGAATTTTGCGACCGTAGTGTGCGTGATGGATTGTATTCTGATAGTAATTCATTAAGATATGAGGGTGCTAGGCCATTTAAAGCTTTGTAGGTGATTAGTGATATTTTAAATTGTATGCGATATTTAACTGGTAGCCAGTGTAAAGATGCCAGAATTGGGCTTATGTGGTCGTACTTTTTAGATCGAGTTAGTACCCTTGCAGAAGCGTTTTGAACTAGCTGAAGCTTGTTTACTTGATTTGCATGGCATCCCCCGAGTAGCGAGTTACAATAGTCTATTCTAGAGGTCATAAAAGCATGGATAAGCTTCTCTGCGTCAGATGTAGACAGTATATGCCGTATTTTCGAGATATTTCTAAGATGGAAGAATGCTGTGCGGCAGACGTTGGCGATATGACTATCGAAGGATAAGTTGCTGTCGAACATCACACTTAAGTTCCTAACCGTGGAAGATGGCACCACAGTGCAGCCATCTATGTGCAACTTGTAATCTGACATATTATGTTTGTAGCGATTCGGTTCAATAATAAGTATCTCTGTCTTATTGGAGTTGAGCTTAAGAAAGTTATGTGCCATCCAGTCACTAACATCGCTAAGGCAGTCTGTTAGCTTGGAAAACGTGTGTGTTCCGCTGGGATGTGAGGAGATGTAAAGCTGGGTATCATCCGCATAGCAGTGAAAACTTATGTTATGTTTCCTGATAATGTCTCCTAGAGGTAACATGTATAACGAGAACAGGATAGGACCTAAAACCGATCCCTGCGGTACACCGTATTTAACCAGGGAGTGATATGACTCTTCCTCGTTTACATAAACAAAGTGATAGCGATTGGTTAGATATGACCTAAACCAGGCTAGCGCCTGACCACTGATACCAACATAGTTTTCTAGTCTATTGAGTAAGATTGTGTGATCTATTGTGTCAAAGGCTGCACTAAGGTCTAATAATATAAGAATTGAGATTTCACCACAATCGGATGTTAATAGGAGGTCATTTGTAACTCTAAGCAACGCTGTCTCTGTGCTATGGTGGGGCCTGAATCCTGATTGGAACTTTTCATATGTACTATTATTTGTCAAGAATGTGCCTAACTGGCTTGCCACTACCTTTTCTAATATTTTTGAAAGAAAAGGGAGATTTGAGATTGGTCTAAAGTTATTAAGCTCTCCCTGATCAAGCTGTGGTTTTTTAATCAGCGGTTTAATAACTGCTAGTTTGAAAGCTGTTGGAACGTATCCTATTTCTAGCGATGAGTTAAAGATATTTAGAACCGGGGTTGACACTACAGGGAATACCTCTTTAAGTAGTTTTGTGGGAACGGGGTCTAATATACAGGACGATGATTTGGATGACGTTACTAGTCTAGAGAGCTCTTCTATTGTAGTAGGTTTAAATGAATCAAGATGTTCGTATGGTAGTCTAGTGTTAAGTGAACTAACGGGTAGAGTGGTGGCTGCCTGTGTAGCTACGATGTTTTCCCTTATAGCCGTAATTTTGTTAGAAAAGAAGTTCATGAAGTCGTTACTATTGTGTTGGAGTTTACTATTGGTTTCTGTTTGTTCTTTGTTTCTAGTCAGTTTTGCAACGGTGCTAAAGAGGAAACGAGGGTTATTATGATTCTCATTTATAAGCTTGCTAAGATAGGTAGATCTGGCGGTTTTAATAGCCTGTCTGTAGTGTTTAACACTCTCTTTCCATGCTGCACGCCATACCTCTAACTTTGTGCTTCAATAATTTCTTTCCATTTTCCTAGTTGCCTTTTTGAGGGCTGCGGTGTGATGGTCATACCGTGGAGCTGACGGTTTTTCTTTGATTCTCTTTTTTCGAATGGGAGCAACGGCATCCAATGTGTTAGAACAGACATTGTTTAGGTTTTCTATTACAATATCTAGATCGTCACAGTTATCTGCTACATGTTTAATTTGGGACAGGTCTGGAAGAGTGCTAATAAATCTTTAGTGGTGGAAATTATTGTTCTGGCTAATCTGTAGCATGTTGTGGATTGAGTGATCCTATCTAGAGGTACAGTGTATGACACAAGGTAATGGTCAGAAACTGCATCACTCTGAGGTGATATTTTGATGTCATTAATATTGAGTCCGAGTGACAGAATTAAGTCTAATGTGTGCTTACGAGTATGCGTTGGCCCTGTCACGTTTTGTCTAATATTGAGAGAATTTAGAACATCCATAAACGCACGTCCTACTGCATCTTTTGGGTTATCTACATGAATATTAAAGTCACCAACGATAAGAACTTTATCTACAGTGACTACAAGCTCAGACAGGAAATCTGCTATTTCTTTAAGGAAATCTGCATGGTGGCCCGGAGGTCTACCTATGAGGGGTTGTAGCTAAGGCAAAAGAGAGCTGTTTCTGGTTACGATCAGTTATTTCCATATTTAGCAACATTAGTTCAAATGATTTAAATTTTAGTTCAGATTTTTGGTTTACTTTAAAAATTTTGTTGTATATTGTAGCTACACCACCCCCTCTCCCCTTTAATCGAGGTTCGTGTTTATAATAATAGTCTTGTGGGGTGGATTCGTTTAAACTAATGTAGTCATCTGCTTTAAGCCAGGTTTCTGTTAAACAGAGTGCATCTAAGTTTTGGTCTGTAATTATTTCATTGACAATAGGTTCTTTATTGGTAAGCGATCTAATGTTAAGAAGGCCGAATTTTAACATTCGAGGTTCATCTGTTAATGTATTTTTTTCTAATTTTATATTAATCAGATTTGTACCAGATGTGGCAAGCGGTGCTCTGTATTTATTTGTTCGAGCAGTGGCAAGCGGTGCTCTGTATTTATTTGTTCGGGGAACAGATACAGTTGAAATGTGTTGATATTCTGGTAAGATTGACTCGAAGTGCTGGGATATAAGTGATCTTGACATATCACGGCAGCTAACAGACGGACGGTTAAGCCGATCCGTCTGTTTCCTGACCTGTACCCTGGATAGTCAGACTGTATTAGAAGTAAGACTATTGGTCAGATTTATAGAGAGAATCGCCCTTCCTTCCTGAGACGGATGGAGGCCATCTCTCTTTAGCAGGTCAGGTCTCCCCCGAAAATGCTTCCAATTGTCTATAAACCCTACGTTATGCTGAGGGCATCATTTTGACATCCAGTCGTGAAGAGACAATAATCTACTGTAAGTTTCATCCCCCCGGTAGGCGGGGAGGGGACCAGAGAATATTACATTGTCTGACATTGTTTTAGCAATTTCACATATCTCTTTAATATTATCTTTGGTGATCTCCGACTGGTGGAGTCTGGTGTTATTCGTGCCGGCGTGAATAACAATTTTAGAAAACTTACGCTTAGCATTAGCCAGCACTAGTTTTGATCTAATGTCTGAAGACCTGGCTCCCGGTATACAATCGACTATGGTGGCTGGTGCCTCAATGTTCGCGTTCCTAAGTATTGAATCTCCAATAACCAAGGCACTTTTAACAGACCTCTCAGTCAGTGTATTGCTCAGAATATCGAACCTGTTAGAAATTACCAGGGGGGTCTTGGGTGGGCACTGGATACGACTGTGCCGCCTGACAGTCACCCAGTTAGTCGGCCGCCTTGACTCAGATGCCGGAACCGAGCTATGTGTATTACGTTTAACACTAGGCGCACCCGAAACAGTGTTTGTAGCATTAGCGGTATTACTGTCATCGACTAGCGTTTGGATGCGCGCTTCTAGTTCTGCAATCTTCTCCGTCAGCCTTACTACTTCAATACACTTAGCACAAGTAAACCCCTCTATGCTGATGGAAGAAGCTAAACTGTACATGTGGCAAGGAATGCAGGTTACAATAACAAGCGGAGTCTTACTGCTTTCATGTTGGGTGATGGCGTCTTCGGTCACCTGGACGCGGTCCGTGAAGCTACATCGCGAGGGAAGCTCGCTCGCAGCACGCCCCGATCGCCTGCGGCTTCTGTAGCCAGGGTGATGTGAGGCACGCTGAATCTGCGAAGGCCGGGCAGCAGCTCCTCCACGGCTTCCAGATCGCTTTCATTCTGGGCGATGGCGTCTCCGTTCCCTCGAGCGCGGTCCGTGAAGCTGCACCGCGTAGGGTGTTCGCTTTTTGCACACCTCGGTCGCTTGTGGACGTCTGGAGCCTGGGTGAAGTGGGCGCTGTACGTCGCGTAGGATCTGCGATAACCGGGTATCAACTGCTCCACAGCTTCCCGCTCAGGTGAGGACAGGTCTGAATAGCATACATCAGATGGTCCACCATTAGATCGGCAAATGGTAACTAAAGCCGGCACCTGTTTGTTGATGCTAGCGGGTTATATGCTAACACTGGGTGTTTATTAGTGATAAATCGTTTCACGTGGTAGAACTGCTCAATAGTCGTCACGGTAAAGTATTCTTGAGATAAACTAATATGTTATATTATATAAATAGGAACAAGGTAGTCAGAAAATAGGATTTGGATGATGAACTCGACGGAGCTCTGATATAAGGTGTGTTCGACTAGAACAAAGAACAAAGCCTAATAATAAGCGAGTGCTCGTATCGCGTTAAAATGGGAAAACAACGTTATATAAATATAGTTTTATTAACTTTTACCTCGCACCAAAACAATAACAACACAAAATATGAATAAGAAAACAAGTAATAGTTTCATGACACCAAATACTGCTGATTTGATCTCAATTTTGACCATCAAACACAGACCGTGGGCCAACACCAGAGCCAGGGAATCCCTGTCACAGATGTAGCCCAGATAGGGCCGTGGTCAGCAGGGCGAGTGAACCCTGACGTCCCCTCATTGCTCTGGATCTCGAGTACCGAATCTTGCTAAGCAGACGTTCAAACTGGCGCTATCTTTACTTATCGACTGCAGATTTGAATATTATACATATATATTCTCGACTTAACTAATGTTATATTTAAAAACGGCGAATCCGTCCATTGAGTTATTATGATATTCAAAACAGCCGAAAGTGTTACCTGTCATTCTGGCCTTCAAATCCGTGGCGAAAGAAAGTAGTTCCCAAACAAAGAGGCTTTTAAAATAACTCAGTTGTTGTTTTCCTGTTTTCGTTTTTCAAACGTGTGCCGTCGAACTGTTGTATAAAAGCAATATCGCTCTCTGAGTCGTGTGATATAGCTCTATATCATCACGGCTGTGATTAGGCCAGAGGCACGAGGCCGTATATAGAGCTATATCACAATCCTACTCGAGCGATATTGCTTAATTATACATGCAGTTAGTCACATCCCTGCTGAAAACCCCAATAGAAACCATTACAGAAATTCTAAGGGTTTCCATTACAAAACCATTACAAACCATCAGCCATTAACCATTAAAACTTTAAAAACCATTACAGATTCCACAATGGTCTCTCTTGTTTTTTTCAACAGGGATTTGAGTTTTATTGCAGTGCATGCAATAAATGCAGCAAAATACACTACAAAACAAGACATTAACTACGGACAATATCAAACAAAAACAATGCGGAGAAATATGTGCTCGATTCGTGCTTCAGTTCTGTGTTTAGCATTATAAATGTAGACTAAATAGCAAAATCGATATTGTTTAGCAATGAAAAGGTGTTCTTACAAAACGCACATACAAAGCATAATGTAAACAATTGTACATATAAACAAGGAATATGATCGTTCGGCGTTATTACCTGATATAATTATCAAAAAAGAGCTGGAAAACATACAAGAATTTGCAATCCAATCGCTTGTTTCAACGCGGAGGGAACCTATGCATGTACCCATTGGGACAGTTTTTCATGGGGACAGAATTTCACACAACACCGGATTCTCAACCTAAAATGCACCGCAATGCAAGTGATGCAAACCAAATGCAGCATTCTATTGAAAATTTATTTATGTATTTCTGCCGAAACCAAACTGCAATGAAGCAACTGAACGTCTGACTGGGGTGTCACTCTTCCTCACGCACAGCACGCGTGCACACACACACACAAACACAGGTGCACGTGTGTGCGCACAGCACACACACAGCTTGTTACCATAGCAAATAGGCTCACCCCAGAATTTATATATTATTTGTAAATATCTGGTTTATGTACATTTCTACACCTGCAGCATTTACCATTAGGCTACTAAAAAACTTTAATGTCAGGGCTAGATTACAGCATGAAACCTGTTGTGCATATTAATAAATCAAAGTGCACTGCTTAATTGTTGGCACTGGCACTAATAAACACTAAATGGGTAAAAATTGAAATAAATAGGGTTATTTTTTGGAGCCAAATGTCAATACCTCGGGTTTTTTTAGAAATAAAAGCCAAATGCTTGAACATTTTACAGCCACTTCATTTTCCTTATGCATTATTTGTTTTGGTTGTTTCAAAACACACACAAAATTTTTACCTCGATTAATTGATCGATTCAGTGCTAGATTACAAAAAGAATCGATAGCTGCAGTGGACGATACCCTACTTGTGGACGGGCTTTGTCTAGAAAAAGCATGAAAAACACCGGACCTTTAGTATTGAAGGTCTGGCTACGCGAGACTAGTGAAAACCTTGCTAAAGTAATAATTTTTTTTTTACCAATATAACATTTGCTTCCATCATTGTCCTGTTAGGGTTGCCAGATCTGGGTAAACAAAACCAGCCCAATGTCCAAATTTTTTAAAACATTCCAATGACTATTGACAGCCCAAATACCAACAACGAATAAACCAAATCCTTCCATCTCTAACCAGCAGAAAAACATCAGCCTGACAAATTCAGAATTTTCCCAAAAGGCTGTGGACCTGGCAGGTTTGATCAAGACCGAGACCAGATAAAGTTGATCTTAGAATCATTAAATCTTCAAGAACGTCCTAAATGTGTAGGTAAAACAATTGTCCCATAATCCATCATCAATCGCTGACAGAACCGCTAATTATTCGGCTACAAATATGTAAAGAACATGCTCTGCTTTATGTTTTAATCTTGATGAAGATTCACTTGCAGTCTAAAGACAAAGGTTTTTATGTGTTTTTATATTATGTGTATTTAAAAATCTGCGTCATGGTGTCATGCCAAAAAATGTATCAAATTATGACTCATCCATTCACCAATTCACATTATATGCGCTGCAGGGACATGGTACGTGCGCAACGTGAAACTGATTGATTTTTTTTCTATTGAATGCCAAATTCTGAAAATTTGACTTAGGTTCATATAAGCAATAAAGCGGCTGACTGGCAGCAGGGCAATTAGTCCAACTTATTTTTCTCTTACTTGCAGAATTTACAGGGGAAGTGTCAAATATTGACCGGTCGATCGACGTGTTGGCGATCACTGCTATATACTGTTGCATATTTACAATATTAGAACTATAAACTTAAAACAATGCTATGGAGAAAGAATCTAATGCTGTTCACACAGCTATTCAACTAGTAAGAAACCGGACAGCCTAATTAACTTGCCCATTGCCTTACTCAGATGTCAGACAAACTCGTTAAACGTTGTTCAAAAACACATTTGATTCATTTCAGGATTTCCGATGTTACAAACAACATTATTTCTTTAATAAATAAAATATTCTATATAATAACTTATGGGCCTCTTCATCATAGTGGATGGGCCTATAGACCGTTTCAGCAGGAACAACATAAACAAGCGGCTGTCGCGATCCGCACGTAACTTTCGGTAAACTCAGCTAAGAATAAATAACAACAAAGTTCTTTAAACGTAGTTTATTTATATAACAAGCAAAAAAACAAAACATAGGGCTCTATCTTACACCCAGCGCAATGCGCGACGCAAGTGTCTTTCGCTAGTTTCCACCCTAATTTTCAGGTTTAGCGCCACGTTGTTTAAATAGCAAATGCATTTGCGCCCCCTTTTGCGCCCATGGGCTTTCTGGTCTGAAAATGAGGTGTGTTCAGGCGCATTGTTGGCGCATTGCTATTTTGAGGCAACTAAAATAGACTACGCCATTGACCAACAAAAACCTAGTCTAATGTCAATGGCGCAATATGTTTTATGTTATTTAAAGAGCGCATTAGTAATATGCGCCTATAAACGGGAGGACAACGCGGGATTTGCTTATCACAAAGTACATGAATGCGCAGCAGCACAAAAATGCTTTTAAATATGAAAGATTAAAGGATTGACTGTAAAAGATTATTATTGAGTCTCTTGGACATAAATGAGGACTAATTATGAGACGTTAGAAGGCGCAAAGAGCTGCTTCACCTGTAACCTGGTAAGTAAATAAATGCTTTGCTTTAAACAAATGCATCTGTTTTTAAATGTTTTTTTTAATGCTACCTCACAGATTTATTGTATATGATGACTCTGTACCTGTGCATATGGTGAGATGAGAAATTTTTTTAAGTAATGCTTAAAAAAACTCTTTGCTTAAAAAAAAAAAACGCTGTCCAAAGTGCTGAAACGTGCGGAGAGCCGTTTGTAAATTATTTATCTCCTGTTTGTTACAAATAAAGTATTTTTAGAGTACAAACCTTATCTTACATACTTGTAAATTATGTTTTGATGATATTGGATAGCCATACATTTAAAGCAATTACAAGCCTGCTTTTTTACTTCCATGACTAAAAGAAAACGTGTTTTAAAGGTTTTAATAAAAAAATAACAATTTCAATACAAGTGAAAAACAACACAATTATTAAACATTAATCTTAAACTGGTGATCTTCTTCCTCCACTTAGGTTTTCAGTTTACAAAGTCCGTCATCTAAATAGGGATTAGACATAGCGCCAGCGCAACTTGCTTTTAAAGGGGATGAGAGCTAAGACTGTCATTGGTTTACTGCACGTTACGCCCAAAATACTCCCATTACAATAGGACCAACCCTTATGACCATGCGCTCGGCGCACAAACCATTTTTCCCGTCGTTAAATTAGCAAAAGTGGATTCGGACACCATTTAGACGCTGCGCTGTGCGCTTTAGACAATGCGCTTAGATCGTTAAAATAGGGCCCATAGATTACATAGGAAACCAAAACATTTGTTATTTTCGACAAGGCATTTGTTCAAGAGATCAGTTTAGCAACTAGTCAGACCATTAAAAAACGAAACCGGAAGTGAGGTTCGGATCCAGACGTGTATCACGTGCGTCCGATGAAACCGTGTATAGCTGTGAGCTGCGTTGATTGGCAAATGACACCAGGCTGCAGATGACCCCCTGACTTCTTGAGTCATGCTCACAAGAAAATGATTGTCTTTTAAATTGCTATAAGTCATAGTGAACATTTACAACATTTTTGATGGCATGTGAAAGTAGGACGAGCCCAGAGCTGTGTCGTTATTTGTGTAACCTTCTGCATAATTCATAAACGCACATTTATTATGCACAGTACAGTCAGATGACCGAGTGAAACTGAATGGAACATATTAGGCTGATCACTGTAAATTTTTTCTGACATTTTTGTTGTATGAAATTCTCTTAAATTTTTCTCATTGGCTCATTTGAACTTGAAGGGACACACACAACATTTTTTGCTCACATGGCAATTTTCATATGCTATAATAAATTATCTGTGGGGTATTTTGAGCTAAAACTGTACAAGCATACTCTGGAGAGTTAATTAACAGCTTGTGAAAAGTGGTGTAATCGGTCACCTTCAACAACTATCAGTCAAACATTGGTTTAGTAACCAAGAAATAGTAAGATAAAAAATGTTCAAAAAGAGCTGATACACACACTGAAAACATTTTAACAAGTTTTATTTTTGAAAATCAGCAAACAACAAATACAAATATAGCTGCAAGCAGCAATGCCGGGGTCAAGCCAAAAAGGGCACAGAAGAAAGTAAAGTTGAATTCGGATGAGCAGTTTAAAGAACCTAGGAAAATATCTTGATTTCAGACTAAATAATATAACAGTTATCAGCAAAAAAGCTGTGTTTTCATTCAGTGTAATCTCTCCCTCTCTTCTCGAGGAGCATTGACAACTAGAACACTGAAGAAAATGTGAGTGGTGCTTGCAGTGGCAATTCTCAGCTCACAAAATGTTACAGTGGTGTTAATGAGTCAAAAGAGACAACCCCCATGTCTCTACGATGTTCTGATGCAGAGATATAGCTCTTGTAAAAAGGGTTGATAAGGTATCCTAATTGGTTGCTAAGGAGTTAATTGGCATGCTAAATGATCTCCAAGCCATGAAAGGAATAATACATGATGACCCAATATTTTAGATGTACTGTTGGAGTAGTTTTAGGCAAAAATACCATATTTCTATCTCAAAACCACTAGGTGGTGCAATGACAAAGTTGTGCATGCAACCTCAGGTCATAACTGTGTTACATCTAGCTAGTTTTATGACTATACACTTTAGTTTAGTGAAGAAACAGTTGTATGACCATAGGGTGGCTTGATTTCAAAGGTTTTGTTCAATTAAAAGGCCAACTAGTGGTGCAAGCATACAATTTTTTTGTGTAGCCTCAGACTGTGGTCGTACATCAGCGTATCAAATATGGTGAAAAAATCTCTTTGCTTTACGAAGTTATAACCATTTATGTGTAAAAAACACAAAATGTAAAGGTAATTTTTTTCGTTTTCTGCAATTTTCGGCCATTTCTGAATAAAATTTTAATATAACGCTAATAGAACTTTTTGTTCAGAAGGTAAGGTTAGTTTCTTCCTATGGTGTTTTCGAGTCGATCAGAATTACGCTCGCGGAGATATTTGCGCGGGTTCTTTAAGTGCTGTTTTGCTGTGCAGGGCTAACCGTAAGGCGAAATCTGGCATGTTTGGTATCGTTGGACTCAGCAACTATTCTGGACTTCAGGGAAAAAACACCGATCAGAGCCAAAGTTATAGGCATGTAAAGCATAAGTATGACCACTAGGTGGCGCTGCGATGAAACGGTGCATGCACACTCAGTTCCTGACTGGCATCACAACTACCAAGTGTCGTGTCAATAGGCATAAGATTGCCGAAGATACAGACTAAAACCTGGTTTTTTGCGCTCAACGTAAAATTTGTTGATGCGCTATACGACAACGGATTGATTTATCAAAATTCTTTTAATAACTTTTTGCCTTGAGTGTCTATAGATGCTGCATACCGATTTTCGTGGCAATCGGGCAAAAGCTCTAGGACAAGTTCGCAAAGGTAGGTTTTACGAATAATTCAAAATGGCGGAACATTTTTCATGACGGAACATAAGTGCAACTTTGGACTGTTGGTGGCGCTAGCGAGTTAGAGATTAAGACTCCAAACTTTTTGGACAATCCTCTATCAGTGTGCAAAATTTCATAACTTTCCTTCGCCCATTCTGGGCTTGACCCCTAAAAAGAAAAAGAAAAAGAAAACTAACAGTTTCAATAGGGGTCTTCACCATTACTCCATTCTTTTTGAGGAGTTAAAAAAAATCATTGAGTACATGCCGAGTACTCCTTATAGCGGAATAGCCGAGATGCGGTTTTGATGAAATAAACTAGAAAATGACAACATTATCAGATGCATCTCTCTCTCTCTCTCTCTCTCTCTCTCTCTCTCTCTCGTTCGTTCATTCAGTCGGTCGCGCGCACATAAAAGAATGTGCATCCAAATTTTGGAAGTTAGACGACTCAGCTGCAGCAGGCAGGCATAAGATTGATAAAAAAAACACTTGAGAAGAAATGCGCAGCAACTCAAAAATACTTGTTTCTAAGACCATAATGCCAATTTGGCGCTTTGTTTTCCGAAGGTTGTGGAGGCGTAGAGCAGCATACACAGTTATTAACTTATGTGCGATCTACCGGCATTGCATTTGCGATCGACTGGTCGTATTGGACACCCCTGCATTAAATGAACATTAACATGGAGCCCTGAGATGTGTGAACCTGTTTTAATGAACTGTACCTTAAATAAGAGCATCAAATGCACACATAAGCAACGCATTAAAACACAGTGCACCTGTTACTGCCTTTCACCACACCTTCTCGTGCAAAACCAATGTTGCACGCGCGCGTGCGTCAAGCTGATTCTGACTGGAAAGGATTTACCGGGAGTTTTCAAAATCACGGTAATCAAACACGGTTGTAATGATAATTACATTTTAAACGATAATACTAACCGTCAGGAAATTTGATCATGGTTAATCCTGAAACCGGTAATCGTCCCATCCCTAAGACTATAGTGACTAAACACGAGTCACGACCCAGTAACACCTCGTGTTTAATCCAACCAGCTGTTCTTTTAACTGCTGCTAAAATCCTGATTTATAAATGCGACATCCTCTGACAAAATCACCATACATTTATTGAAGCCTTACTGCTGTTGCTCTTCTCATCATTGTGTTATTATGAGCCCTATTTTATTTTAAATATGAGAGAAAACACTGTTGTTGTTACACAGACAACTACAGAACACATGCGCGTGCACACCGCAGCATAGGGAGAGAGAAAGCTCTCACACCAAGAAAACGTGTGTGTGTGTGAAACACTACTGCTAACCTTTGTTTAGTCATGATAAACTAGATCAGTCGTCTTCTCTGTCAGTAACATCCGTGACTGATGACGTTTACGCGAAAAAGAAAGTATATGGATTAGGGATGCATAACGATTAATCGCGATTAATCTATAGCAAAATAAAAGTTTTTGTTTACATCATATTTGTGTGTGAACTGTGTATAATAAAATTGTATAGATAAATGCAGACACATGCATGTATATATTTAAGAAATGTTTACATGTGTATATGTATATTTATGTATAATTTATATTATATATAAATATAAATACTTAATAAATAAATAAATAAATTCTTAAAATTATACATGAATGTGTGCATATTTATATATATACATAATTGTTATACAGAGTTCACACACATATATGATGTAAACAAAACTTTTATTCTGCTATAAATTAATCGCAATTAATTGTTGTGCATCCCTAATACGGATGAACGGACATTAAAGCACCGTCATCTTTTCACTGTCATGAGAGAGAGAGACTCCAAAGAGTATAGAAGCACAAGAGGGGAAAGTCAATAGAACGTTCCATTGCAACACCAGCGCCCAGCAGCAGGCCTACAAATCCGCCATTTTGGAATGAAAGCAACTCGGGAGTCAACTAGGGGTGCGTTCCACTCCAGTTTTAGACACACACTCGCAAACTTCCCTAAGCACTTCCCCTCGGGGGAATTCCTGTCGCCATTTTGAAGTGCGTTCCACTTCGTCAAGTGGACGAGGGAAGTTTGCATGGACAGACCCTCGCTCCCTCGATTTTGACCGAGGGAGCGAGTCTGCTTCATATGTACACTCCATGCAGCTTCATATCCAACAATGCAGCACGATTGTGACGTCACTTCAGCAACTCGCGCTTTGCACATGGAGGGGGCGGTCTCCACTTTCCATGTGATCAAGGGCTTAGGGCGATCCATTTCAACCCACTTCAAGTGTTCTAGCAGTAGTGGGCACTCGTACAACGTAAGCAATGACGTACATCCGAGTGAACGAGACTGAGGGAAGTTAGCGAGGGAAGTTCATAAAAAAACGAACTGGAACGCAGGGCCAAAGTGATGGCAATATCAGCTACTTTGTACATTTAAAAGATCAAATTCAAACTGAATGATGATTACACAGAATAACATACAATCAGACCAGTGATAATTAATCCCTTTTACAGCTTATTTTCAGATATTTAGACAAGTCTTCCACTTTTATATAGGCTAATTTTACATACAAATATACCGACATAAACTCATCCACACATAACATTTTGGCTTCATATACATACACATATACATCTGAATTGCTCGAAATGAATTAAGTAAAAAAAAACACAGTTTAAGGATAACAGATATGCATCATGCATAAGATTATCATGTTTGTAGCGGGATATAGGGGATTAATATGTACAAAATATATTTCATACCTAGTGGAGTTGGTAATAATAATAATAATGGTAAATGTGTAAAGTAGCATAAAATAGAATTACATAATAAAGCAAGAAAAAACTACCTCAAATGTTTAATAAAGCAAGAAAAAACTACCTCAAATGTGTATCTATTTAATGATTGGATTCCACAACTGATAACAACAACAACACAACACATACATACAAGACAATACAGCATTTCGTGTAGGTGTAGCAAGTGAACAAAATTTTAATTTAAGAAACTTACTTTTGCGCTTCTGATTTGGCTGTGAGATTCGCTGAGAATGAATTGAGAATGAATTGGCTGTGAGAATTTTCATTCCAAAATGGCGGCTGCGCTGGAGAGAGAGAGATTTTGATTTGTACAACACTTTATTACCAATTTCTAGGGTTACAGCCATAATTCAATTTTAAATCACATGATGTGCATTCTCCAGAAAAGTAAAAAACAATTAATTATCGACAACAGTACATAAAATTTCATTATAACACCAAACACCCTCAAATGTAATCAAATTGTTCACCATCTTATAATAATTCAAATCAGTCTGTATTTTTGATTTTTTGAGACAACTTTTTTTTTCTAACGACATATTTGAAACCTAAAATAAAAACCACTGGAGAAAATACCTCATTACATTTACTTAATATGTTACCAAGCAGTAGAAACAAGGACTGCAATCTGGAACAATTTAAAAAAGCATGAAACACATGCACTGTTAGAAATTACCAGCATTTTACAATCATTAACAGTGTTATTTTACCATAACTTGTTCTAATTAAGTTTCCCTGTAATATCCCAATTAATACCTGTGAAAACTATACTGTAGTATCCTTGGATTTTACAGCATTTAACTATTATTTTACAGTAAAATCTTGCAATATAAAACCTGCTGTTATATCACAAAAAGGTCTGTAATATCACAGAAACACAGTAAAAAAAAAAAAAGGATTTCACAGCATTGAACTGTATTATTACAGTGAAATACTGTATTGAAATATGCCCTGGGAAGTCACATGACATAAACGATGTAAGATAATTTCCTTAATAAATATAGCACCTCCCCAAAGGACACTGCATGGGGGCAAACTGAGTGCCCGGGAAGGCAACTCTCTACGATTCACAGTGGACTTCCGACACATTTGGGTTTCAAGACACACCTTTAGGGTGTCAAACATTTGTATTCTTATTCTCTCATCTACCATTTGTATGGAGATGTGATCTGTCTGCAGATCTGCCATTGGTATGGAGATGTGATGTTTGACAATCAAGGGTAGCTCTTTTCTATTGAAATGGCTCATTGCAAGTGGTCACAATGGTCTCACTCATATAACAACAGAATTCAATGTTAAAGTATATGTGAAACTTCATTCAATGTTGATAGACAACTCCCATTCTAAGCATAAGCCAATCACCCACTGTATGCAAATTAAGGACAGCCCTTAGTTTTACAACAACCAATCAGTACCAAATTCCTATATGCTTTGTTCTCTGGTTATTTAAGGAGATGTGTAGAAGATTTAGGCGGGATTTTCTATACCTAGAAATGCACCCCCATGATGCTGTATCTTTGATATAGCATCATGTATTTCATTTTACTTTGAGGAATCTGTAACCAGATCTCCATCTCTACCAGGTACGCAACGGTTTTTGTTTATTTCGTATTTGAATTGGAATTTGAATTGGCTTCTGAATTATGTTTTACCTACCTGGTTAATAAATTGTGTTTGGATTATTCTGTGTTGCTACGAAAGTTATTGACATGATTAGTAAATTACGATGTATCTTTGTTACCGCAATGTCTGAATATCAGGCTAGTATTACGGACCAAAATCCCAGACTAGATGGCATAGTAGTACATCAGCGGAGGATTTTGGAGATCCGACTAGCACTTGGCGTTAGTTTAAGTTAAATTAGCTGCTTGGAGGCTAATTTCCTGTTTAGAGTAACAAGTAAATGTTGTCTGACCACTCTAAATCAGATGAGCCTCAGCCTCTGGTTATTTCAATATTAATCTATCTAAGTTGCATATTAAGTTATGGCACGAATATACAAAGCTATCATTGGAGAAGACGGTCAGTTTGTTTTATGATAGTGGTCGTGAGCCTCTGGTTAGAAATAAATATTGTAATAATTAAGTTGCACCTCTATGGGGACTAAATAAAGTATGTTCAGAGATGAGCACGCATAAAAGGCGGCTTTCTGAACATATGGTCTAACCTCTAGCAGCGACCAAGCCTGATTCGGTTGTGATCGTGGGCCCGCATGATTATTAAATATTAATAAACGGCCGGTGTGTGAGTCCAAAGCGACATGAGTAGCCGAATGAACGGATGCAATAACAAGTAGGGCTAAACAAGAATAACCAAATATCCACCCAAATTCTGTAACCGTTAAAAGTAAAATCAATCCGATTTATATTAACATTATCTTGGAGTCAGATAATACAAAATTGCATAAATGCCAAAACGTCACCTGCAAGCGCCGGAAAAGACTGAACGCGCTATTACCCTTCGTTTGGATTCCGTCGTTGGGCCAAACGGATGGATGGGGCCACATTTTGTCCCCCTTACACCGAACTGTTTTGAACCATAGACTGTATAAAACATGGACGTAGTCTGACTTATTAAAATAAATATGGAATCAGAAAAATATACATTTATTTAAAAAAATATGGCACGTTGATGTAGATGAACCCAGCTAATAGAAAAAAGTTCTGAGAACGTTCCCTGAAAGTTCCCAAGGTTCCCAAAAACGTTTTGCCAACGTAAAAAGTGTCCAGTTTTCTTGACGTTCTAAGAACATTTTTGTGTTGTCTGAACGTTAGAGGAATGTTACATTTTACCATTTTTAAACGTTATGACAATGTCATGTTTTAATGTTCACACAATGTTTAAAACCACAACTGTTTATTATATTGACTTGATTAATTGTTATGTAAATGATAGAGAAACATTGCATTTTATTATTTTATAAAATATTATTTCTGAAAGTTCAGTAAATATATTGCTGTAGAAAACACAATTCACTTATTAGGTTTAGATGTTGATGTTAAGTCATTTTAAGTCACCCTTATTGTGATTAGTGTTTGTTTTAGTTGGACTCTTGACCCTTGACTCTTTGCTTGCTAGTTTTTTCCCTGGTTGTGTTAACTTTGTGTTAATACACCACATTTGTTATGAACATGTAAAATTAACATTGTAATTCTGAGGTGGTTGGTACATAATGGTAAAGATTATCACCTAATTAATTTACTAATCAAAAGTTTATTTTCTGTCAATAATGTAAATGAGATCCAGCACTTTCACATCATTAAGGAGTTTTAGAAACTTTGGACAAAAAATATCCGCTGTATAACTGGGACGCACAAACATCAAGAATCAGACTATGAATCTCAACCATGGTGACAATAAAATTGTAACATTTGCCTTGTTGTAATGATGTACAGCAAAAGATTGTAATTCCCTAGTAATGTATTGTAATATCACAGTAATTGCTTTCCCATTGAAGCTGTGAAGTTACAGTATACAGTTGTGCTTTTACATCAATGCATTGTAATATCACAGATATAACATTACAGTAAATTGCTGTGAGTATATTTCACAGTATATTGCTGTAATCCTTGCTGTGAAAGTCATGCAAAATTTATCCAATTATTTATTGTGAATTTACAACGAAAAAATTTGCAGTGCAGTTTCCCTCTCATTACAAAAGGGACACTCAACACCAACTTCAGGATTCAGAATAGAAATAAAAGCGTTAACAGCAATGATACCATGCAAAATTCTCCACTGTAAGTCACCTGCTTTTTTAGCCAACGGTGGTTGTAAAGAGCTCTCCACTCAGGCTTTTTGTCTACCTCCAGTTTAAAAAAATCACGCTATGGAGTATCCACTGTCATGTTTAAAGATTTTTTGCAAAAAACAATTATACAATGTTATAATGTTGTAATAATGTTTTGCCTGTACATAAAGAAAAATTAACATCCGAAAAATCAACACCATCCAAAAAATTCAATTCAATTTTATTTATATAGCGCTTTTCACAATGCTTAATTGTTTCAAAGCAGCTTTACATTAATAGAAGCAGTAAAAGCACAGAAAAACGACAGATAGCATAACATAATACACGATAGCATAAGCAGTCAAATTTGCTACGGCTATGACCCGACATTATAAGCGAGCATATTACTAATGTAACGTCTAGAAGAGGAAGCTAAGTTAAGCCCAAGAAGGCTGCTTCCCCGGGGTAAAAAACCCCTAGGATAAAAAAACCCCGGGCTGTTTAGCCGAGGAAATAAAAAAAGTCCTAGGAGGGAAAAACCCTTGAGAGATATATATGTATTTACACATATAAATGGATAAGGAGATTAGGCGGGTTCTGCCGGTGATCGTTGGTCAGGCATCAGCTGGGCATCACGTTGAAGGACGACCAGTAGATCAGAGGTGTGCTGACTTTCACATCTACCGGAACTGGGTTTGTTTGTCCCATTGTCCTCGGGGTCGAGGACGAGACAGGGAGAGAAAAACAAAATCATATTAGCGTAGGGGCCGTTCACATGTAATGCAAGTGTCACACAGTGATGTGGTTTAATCAGCTTAGTTTCAGACAGACTAACTATTGCGGCATAATTATATTATCCACAGTTGAGGATTTTGCAATATCTTATCACCGGAAACATCTTCTAGATTAATTGAAATTTACACATCAGGGAAGGGATCTTTGACATTGGCTTCAGTGAGTCCTTCACAGTATTCTGTCGGTAGAGTCCTCTCAGCCGGACTGAGTACTGATTGCCATTTCAATAGCATTTGTGTAATTAGGCGAACTGATGTTATTTTCAATTGCTGTGCCAGCGCTTCCACATTCATAAAATCAGGACCAGATAAATCCAGTAACTGTTCCATAGTAATGATTCTTTTCACAATCAGCATCCTATTGAATACTGGATCACTTGTAGCTAAGTTAATCCGTGATCCATGGATTAGGGGCTCCTTTAATAACCAATAAAAAGAATGTGATGTGTCACTAAGAGGATCCTCAACATTGAAACAGTCCTTTGACAAATGTCCATGACAGTGCATCCTCGAAATTCTGGCTTCCGAGGATCCTTCCTTGACATTGAGAAACACCTATCACACATTATACATGACTGTTTGGCTTTTTACTTTGTTTAAGATTAGGCATCTCTTGGTTTAAATTGTGCTTTATCTGTTGCTCACATGTGAATTGAACACTATATATGTTTTTTTTAGAGATCGACCGATACTCATTTTTTTAAACCGATGCCAATAACAAATATTTGGATGCTTATGTGCCCGATAACCGATATGCTAAACCGATTTTTATTTACTGTTATACTTCTGTTTTTGACATAATAATTACTACAACACTACTGAACTGAACAAACCCTTATAATAATAATCATCATCACAATCACTCCCTCTTTGCATACAAAGTAATAAATAGAGGGGTCTGAAAGAGTGAAGAATAATATTAATTTAATGAATAATGTAGAAACTATATTCCCAATACATGGACCATTCCAAACACCCCTATCATTTCGTCAGAAATGGACTGATCCAAAGTTCGCGCTGCGGTTGGCAGCGGGAGAGAGAAAAAACTATAGCGGAGTTGGCTGCTTGTTATAAATAGTTTATAGAGTAAAACAGGTGGATTAAGTGCCTTTTTTTGAATAATAGTTTTGACCAGCAACATGTAGCCTTCAGCAGTCCAACAAGTAGTTGGCAAAGAGGTTTTACAAATAATATCACTGACTGAAATACTACATTCAGGAAAGTAACAAACAAAACGGCTTGTATATCACTGAATTTCTTAACTGGTAATGTTATTTGATGTCAGAATAATTAATATTTTGTTGTTATAGCTTATGAAATGGCTGTTGACAGCGCTGTTATCTATGCATTTACTCACGTAAACTGTGACCGCTTGCGGAGGTAATAAATAATTAATTAATATCCACAGACATTTATATAGATATTTTAGCAAAATAATGTTTATCTGGTAAATTTTAATATAACTAAGGGTAAATCTTGTTAAAAGCTTCAGCCTTCAACCCCGGTAAGTGAACAGCACGTGATTTTGTGAGTTCGTCTCTATTCTTGGACAAACTGCATACATTTCTTTTAATATATCAACTTATTTAACATAACATACATTAATGCACAAATAAGATGTGTTATAAATGCCTCAGATGCAAAGTAAGTATACTCAAAGTCCTTTTAATGAAGTCGCTTCACTCCGCCGTCATATCTGATGTGCACGCTGCTGCTGCTGTGAGCTCTTCTCCTCAGATGCGTCCCGCGCGCAATTCTCAATTCTCTCGTTTATCGGTCAATCCGATATTACAAACCCGATATCCGATCATCGGAAAATGCTCAAATATCGGGGAAAATATCGGAAAACAGATATATCGGTCGATCTCTAGTTTTTTTGGTGTATATCAGGGGTGGCAATCATCGGTCCTGGAGAGCCGCAGTCCTGCAGAAATGAGTAAACAATGCAATTCTATAGACTTGAAAGAGGTTTACTTGAGATTTCTCCTCCTGATTTACACCGCACGAGTTTGTGGCGCGTTACGGCTCCGAGGTGGCTTTGTTTTGTCTTCTACGCGGTGCCAACTCACACAAGAAGTGGATCAGAAGAGCAGCAGTAGAACGTCACGTGATTTTCTTGTCAGACGTTTTTCTTGATTTTCTGAGTTATAACATGGATAAGTTGGCTAAATGTTAATGTTTTGTTAGAATTCATTCTGTATATTGTTTAGTTTTTTGCATTGTCCTATTTTGTTGTTCTGTAGTAAAAGAGTGAATAAACATAAAAATTCAGTTAGGATGGACAAATATTATATGCATATTCATCTAAAACACATCCTCAATTATGTTTATTTCACATACAGTGCCTGTGAGCAAGATGATGTGAAATACGGGAGTCTGCACGAGGTGTTTATTTTGAAATTGACAGGATTTTTGACTTTTATTTTATATTTACGGTGCGGCTTCAATGCGGCGTATGTCAAAAATAGACTACTCACCTATCTTTAGCGAAGCGGCGCGTAGAGCAGCTTCTGGGACGCTCTTGAAACGTGCTGCGGCGCATCTGATGTAAACACAAGCATTGACTAGAATGACCGCGACCAGTTCCGGTTGGCTCTTCGGAGCCGTAGCGCACCGCAGACTCGTGCGGTGTAAATCCGGGGTAAGATTAAAAGAACGTCATTTATAAATATCCCCATCATGCACAATGCAACCTTGTGGCATTTTTGTATCGCAAAGTATCGTACGGCGAAGTATCGTTACATCCCTATAATTAAAAGCATACTGTAAAATTATTGCTTTATATGTATTTATACTAAACCTCATTTTGCTTTGATTTTGTGGTGCACTATAATGGTTTTTATTATGTCTCTTACTTTAATTTCAGTGTGAGGTTGTTGCCAGTTGTGAATGATGATTTTCAGCCAGTATGAGGACTACATTTACAGGACTTCTTTTGCACACGTTTCTCTACTTTACAGGTATGTTTATAAACAGTACATGATTTGTCAAAAGAGCATACATCTATATGAAATGTATACTCATTCTTCATTACATAACAGCTCAAAAGTGATAGCCCGATGACACAGTCACAAAAGTTTATCTTTTTTTTAAGGCCTTGTTAATTTAAAGGAGAACAATTTTGGCCGGATTACAAGATGTAAAATCTTTGGTGTACCCAGTGTGTGTGTGTGTGTGTGTGTGTGTGTACCTGGTAATTATCACGTAGTGGGGACCGATGAGCAAACAAGCTTATAAATCAAACAGAATTATGTTTCTTGAAAATCTAAGGTATCAGAAAGTTTTCTGTGATGGTTGGGGTTAGGGTTTGGGGAAGGGAATAGAATAGAATATACAGTTTGAACAGTATAAAATGCATTACGTCTATGGAAACCTGTGTGTGTGTGTGTGTGTGTGTGTGTGTGTGTGTGTGTGTGTTAGGGCTGTCACTTTTGTGAAAAAATCATTTTCGATTTTTAATATATAAGTGTTCATTGAATCGATTGTAAAATCGATTTTCCATGTCTAAAAAAGACGTTTCCATTTAACGCCAAATAACAGACAAATGTAAAGAGAGCGCCTGAAACGCACAAGTCAGCAATATTTCTTATTCATTGTCATTAAGTTTCATGCAGAATAAAAAACAGCAACAGTAGTGCAACATTCTCTTAAAAAATATGCAGAGTGGACTGCTGCCATAAATGAAAAACATTACTGCAGGTTCAACCGGCTGCTTTTATGATTTAGGCAATTCACAAATAATTTTAAATAATGATTCGATGCATTTTCAAAAATGAAACTTTAAATAGACTTACTTGAAGTTGAGAACATGCTGTGTATTTTTTTATTAAACGTAACCGACACTTAGGCGGCACTAGGCAGGCATAATGAAATGCGCAAAAAGACTAGGGCCATTACAAATTATTGGTCAGCAGGGGTGCAAACTTGTCACCTTTCGGCGAAATTCGCCGTTTTTGATCCAAAATAGGTCATTCTTGTGATTTGTCTAGATCCGATGAGTTTTTGAAAATGAGGGGTAAGGGGGGTCTGCGACAGGGTAGCAGTAAATGAAATTATGAAAATCATGTCCAGCTATTGTGGTAACGATGTCAAATTACTAGCCACTTTGGCGGGTTATGTTTTACAATTTATAGCCCCCTCATTTGCTGCCGAAGTTTAAGCAGTCTGCAGATTGAGTGCACACACTTAACTCATAGTATTTTCTCATTCGAGGTTACGCGCCCACGTCACGTTGCTGTGCGTGTGGTCATAAAAGCTTAACATTTGTACACCGCAGTTTTAAATTAAGTGATTTTAAGACATTGAAACACAAACAACAGTGCTATATGCGCTATATACCTGTTTCTGTTTGAGAGGAGCGTGAAAGCCGCGTATCCGCTTCTCATTAAGCTTGTGAGTATTTTTGCCGCTGTATTAGCCTTTAATACAAAAATGCGTCAAAAGTCCCGGTTTTTGCAACTGTCCTCATATTCAGGGCTTAAGAGAAAGTAAACAGCTAAAAGAGAAAACACATGTGTAACAGTATTTTAGATCCGGAGTCAGAATTCGGTCTTAAAGGGGAAGTTACCTAATTTTGCTCCTGTCTGTCACTCGTGTTAATCAAACAGTATTGAGAGAAAATCTCTCACTGCTCTTAACTAAATCACTTTTCTACCTTTAATAACATTTGTATGTCGAATTGTACACGAGTTTGATTCAAGTTGCTCGTTCAGGGTTCATATTCATAGAGCTATGACTGTGGAACAGAAAAAACACTAAATTATTTGTTTATGTGTACTACTAAATAATAATAAAAACGCACATTTCTGTAACACTTTACAAAAAGGTTGTATTTGTTCACATTAGTAAATGCATTATGAACGAAAAATGAACATTATATTGTATATAAGCATTTATTAATTCTTGTTTATGTCATTACAGTAATTGGTATTAGTAATTGATGTTGCTTTAACTAATGCTAACAGTTTCAAATTTGATTTAAATTAAAATGCTAAAATGAACAAGATTTACAATAAATAAATGACAAATTATAATATGTATGTATGTATGTATGTCATGTATGTATGTCATACATGTAGGGTCACCTTTTTCACCCCTAATGAGTTTGCACCCCTGGTCAGGAAATCAAGTCGATCAACATTTTAGGGGTCAAGAGCAGAGCGCTTTTCATTCACTATGTCCATCTGTTGAGAAGACGCACTCCGACCGCTCTGATGTCCCAGGGAAACTCGGGTACTTCGTTGCCAGCTGCGTATTTCGTACTGCCAATCTTCCATCACAAAAGCGGGTCGCTGTCAGCTCGCAAGGGTGGTTCCTAGTCATAACTCATCATCTCCTGTAAGGTCACAATTTCGACGCTGTCTCGTGTTGCACAGGTTTATTGACGTTGTCCTCCATTTTCTTTGCAAAACACTAGATGCAGCGATTGAAAGCGTGAAACTATAGGTAAAATTGCTGGGTATTTTCTGTCTAGCTTTCGCTTAATTACTGCACTTTCGGAATTCTTTATTTTCTTTTTCTGCTTGTTTGTGAGTTTTGTTACATCTATATTTTTAACTGTTTAATTCTTTTAAAATTAATACTGTACATATTTGGTTAAAATCGATTGCCTATTTTCGTTTTCGAAACGTTTTTTGGTTGGTCCGATCGATTGTGCAATCGATTTCCGAACGAAAAGTGACAGCCCTAGTGTGTGTGTGTGTGTGTGTGTGTGAAGCTTTAGCTCAAAAAACCCCACAGCTAATTTATTATAACACGTTTACCCTTGTGGGTCGTTGGGGCCATTTTGGGCCATTTTTATTTATTATTTGGTCTGTCTTTGGCCACTTTTTCTGTGTTTCAGCAAATGGAATGATATTTTGTGACATATCTTATATTGACACATATTTCAAGTTCTACTCTATTTGTCATTATACAAATGCCTGTAAAACGAAATTTGCCTGCAAGCCCACAGAGGTGCAAGAATTGAAAGTGCAAAACATAGTTACCAAAAAAAAGTTAACAATGTCATAAATAGTATATAGTAGTAATAATAATAACAACTAGAATTGTAAATGCATCATAAGTGTGCCACTTATTTATGCAGAGGGGGGGGGGCATGTTTGGTCCTGTGAAAGTCCATGACCACCTCCTTGGTCTTTTTGGTGTTGAGGGTAAGGTTATTTGTGTCACACTCACACCACTCTGTCAGTCGCCCGGACCTCGTCTCTGTAGGCTGTATCATCATCTTTTGTAATGAGTCCTATGAGAGTTGTGTCATCTGCAAATTAAATAATAGTGTTGCAGGGGTGCGTGGAAGTACAGTCAGAGGTGTAGATGGTGTACAGGAGGGGGCTCAGCACACAGCCCTGTGGGGAGCCAGTGCTGAGTGTCAGGGTGGATGAACTGGCTGTGACCAATCCTGACAGATTATGGGCAATCGGTGAGGAAGTTTTTAATCCAAGCGCACATGGCGGGGGAAAAGTTCAAATCGGCAGGCTTGGATATGAGGATGTCCGAAATTAGGGTATTAAAACAGAGCTAAAATCGATGAAGAGCATCCTTGCTGATGTCCCAGGATTTTCCAGGTTGTGCAAGGTGGTGTGAAGGGCAGTAGAGACGGCGTCCTCAGTAGACCTGTTTGCCTTGTAGGCAAACTTGTGGGGGTCGAAGCTCACTGGGAGGCAGGCCTTGATGTGTTTTAGGACCAGCCTCTCAAAGCATTTTTCCACCACAGGTGTAAGTGCAATAGGTCTGTAGTCATTAAGACTACTGATGGTGGTGGACTTCGGGATAGGTACTATTATTGCAGATTTTATGCAGTGTGGGATAGTGGCTTGAGACAAGGAATGATTAAAGAAATTCAGTGAACACAGTAGTCAGCTAGTCAGCGCAAGCCTGTGAACTGCTTTTCTCTGGTTCACTTTCTAGCTGATGTTCCTGGAGGTTGAGTGTGTGAGAGCTGAGTTCTAGGGGAGAGTGGTCAGGGGTCTGTGTATAGTGGTAATATTAGTTGTTTTCTCAAAGCGAGCAAAGAAGTAATTAAGCTCTTCTGCAAGATTAAAGGATATATCTACAGGGAGTGCAGAATTATTAGGCAAGTTGTATTTTTGAGGATTACTTTTGTTATTGTACAACTACAGAGCTCTCTGTCAATTCAAAATGTTAACAAACCCTCAAACCTGAACATTTAAGTAGTAAAAGTGAAATTTTGGCTTTCTTAAGATAATATTTCTATGTACATCATTATTAGGCAACTATAAGTGTGCAGAATAATTAGGCAACTAAATGAAAAACAAAGATTTTACCTTTGGCTGATTTCAGTCGACTATGCTCATTAGCAACACGCTAACGTTTTGCAGTATACCCGGTTCGAAGACATGTCTCATTGACAACAAAAATGTCAGAGCTAACGTCTAATCTAGTCACACTTCAAATATGACAACAAGGACAACAAGACTGCCTGTAAAGACAACTCATCTAGAAATACATGCGAAGGTAAACATACACGCTAAGGCAGACGTGGACCTTGACCGTGAGGCAGACGTGGACCTGGACCGTGAGGCAGACGTGGACCTTGACAGTGAGGCAGACGTGGACCTTGACCGTGAGGCAGACGTGGGCCAGGACCGTGAGGCAGACGTAAGCCAGGACCGTGAGGCAGACGTGGGCCAGGACCGTGAGGCAGACGTGGGCCAGGACCGTGAGGCAGACGTAAGCCAGGACCGTGAGGCAGACGTGGGCCAGGACCGTGAGGCAGACGTGGGCCAGGATCGTGAGGCAGACGTGGGCCAGGATCGTGAGGCAGACGTGGGCCAGGATCGTGAGGCAGACGTGGGCCAGGATCGTGAGGCAGACGTGGGCCAGGATCGTGAGGCAGACGTGGGCCAGGATCGTGGGGCAGACGTGGGCCAGGATTGTGGGGCAGACGTGGGTGTCCTCTGTCTCCTCCATGCATCCAGGTACTACCCCCCCCCAAAAAAAGGGGGAGCTTCAACCAACATGGGAACAGGCACAGGAGGCATAAGAAACCAGGGTGGCGTTGGTAATGCTCTGAACCTGGAGACAGAGACAGACGAGAAAGAGGCTGGCATAGCCAGGTTAGCAAAAAACAGGTCTGTAAAAGCAGATATTTCAAAGAGTTCAATAATGTCCATCTTGAGCCAGGCAAAGAATTCATAGTGTTTGTAAGTGAGGCAATGTGCAGCATGTTACCTTGAAAGTTACCAAGAGGTGTGTGTGCGTGCATGTGCGCGTGCATGTGTTAAATTATATGTTAAAAACCCGTGTTCTGTCCTTTCGGCCGATGCTACTGTACTCAAAAAAAATTTCCAAGGTTGGCAGGTCTGACAAAGGGTGGATGAATTGGAACAGCATTCCAGAGCTGATGACCTGGTAATCACCGGCCTGGAAACTAGGCATCAAAGTTACGCCCGGGCTACAGGCCTATCTGGTGACCAATAAGGTGAGGATGCACCATCTGAGGAGCTTGAAACCCTGGAGCAACAAGTGGTGCACTTCATGAAGAGTAAAACCATTCTTCTGGATAGTCAGCAAATTTCAGCATGTTATATTCTTCCAAATAAGGACAAAAAAACTAAACCTAAAATTATTGTCAAGTTTGCAAGTAGAAGGCATAAGGTGGAAATCCTGAAGGAAGCTAAGAAACGGAGTGTATTTAAATGAGCACAAGTTTTCATCCGGACGAATGGATCTCTGGAACAAGTAAAGGTGATTATGGTGAGAAAAATGAAGGACCTGGATTTGTACAAATGACACTGAAGCCTTTGTAACTGTAAGAAGATCTCTTATAAGGAACTCAGGACTTTTTAATTTAAGATTGAAGCCTTTGTAACTCTAAGTGGATCTTTTACAAGGAACTCATGAATTTTTCATTTAAGACTGAAGCTTTTGCAAGTGTTGATTATACAGTATATAACATGATACGTATGATTTTGAAAATAATGTAGATCCAGAAGTTAATTTGTTTAATTGTATTAGAAATTCTTCCCAGTATTACACTGAGGAACAATTTAATGAGGTACAAATTGAACAGGCATTTTCTTTTATTCATTTCAATTGCAGAAGTTTAATTAAAACATTTTTCCGAAATTAAATATTTTTTGGAGAAACTTAAAGGAAGATTTAAGTTAATTGCTTTATCTGAAACATGGATAAAGAAAGGCAAGGAGGTTGATTTGAAATTAAAGGGCTATGATTTATATGTCACAAACAGAGCTAAAAGAACCGGAGGGGGAGAAGCCCTCTATATTGAAAATGAATTGAAATGTAGACTAGTTAAATGCATGACAACAGCCATTGATGATTTAATGGAAAGTGTAGCTGTAGAAATAGAATTGGAGCAAAATAGGAATATGGTTGTTGCATGTGTATATAGTAGAAAACCAGGATCAAAAGTGGAAACCTTTATAGATAAATTGGATGAAATGATTCATGGTTTAAATAACAAACGAAATATCGTAATTTGTGGAGATTATAATATTGATCTTCTAAAGGTAGATTCACATATACAAAACTCAGATTTTTTAGAGATATTATATAAAAACGGGTTGTACCCATTAATAACGAAGCCTAGTAGGATAACCACAAATAGTGCAACTTTAATAGATAATATCTTTACAAATGTCTTACATATTACTAGTGGGTTGGTGATAAATGATATAAGCGACCATTTGCCTATATTTGCCATACTTGACTATAAGTTGCCTCAAAAACAAAAAAAATAGTATACCATCAAATATATAAAAGAAAAAGGAGTGCTGATCATATTAACATGTTTAGGAATGATTTAATTCAACAAGAGTGGAAAGAGGTGTACACAGACGATGTAAATAACGCTTATAATTCTTTTCTTACATGTTATCTTACTCTATATAATAAGCATTGTCCAGAGATCCTATGTAGATTGAAACAAAGGCAAAATAGTAAACTTTGGAAAACAAACGTATTAAAAAAATGCCTCTAAGAAGAAAAATAGACTTTATAAGGAGTTTATTAAATCAAGGACAGAGAATGCAGAAAAACGCTATAGGAAATACAAAAATAAGTTGACTTGCATATTGAGACAAGCAAAAAAGGACTATTATAATAGAATGTTGCATGAAAATAAAAATAATATAAAGGCTACATGGAATATTCTGAACAATGTAATTGGGAATAAGACTGGACGAACGGAATTACCTAAATATTTTAAAAACGACAATAGGGTGATTGAAAATAAAGAAAAAATGGTCCATGAATTAAATCAATTCTTTGTAAATGTAGGACCTAGCTTAGCAAAAGAAATACCAATATCTAGTGATCAGCTAGGGGGAGTCCAGAAAAGAGAAAAAAATATTATGCAGTCAATGTATTTAGGTGAGGTGACTAAAAAAAGAAATATTATCTGTGGTTTATAAGTTAAAAAATTAGACCTCAACGGATAGTGATGGTATTGACATGAAAATAATAAAAAAGACAATTGACTGCATTATTAAACCATTACATTATATAATGAATTGTTCTTTTGCAGAAGGAGTTTTTCCAGATAGTATGAAAATAGCTAAGGTAATACCCTTTTTTAAAACTGGAGATAAACATATTTTCAATAACTATAGACCAGTATCTCTCCTACCTCAATTTTCCAAAGTGTTTGAAAAACTCTTTGTTAATAAATTAGACAACTTTATTGAAAAACATGAGTTGTTAAACGAAAATCAATATGGATTTAGGTCAAATCTACAAGCTTGGCTATTATGAAAATTATTGAAGACATTACAACTGCAATAGACAGAAATAAATATACAATATGAGTGTTCATTGATTTAAAGAAGGCATTTGACACTATAGATCATCAAATTCTTATTTTTTTTTTAATTATATACTTATGGAATTAGAGGAGTTGTACTGAACTGGTTAACTAGCTATTTACAACAACGACAACAATATGTTGAGTTTGAAGGTTATAGGTCAGAATGTTTGAATATTGAATGTGAAGGTTCAATTTTAGGACCCAAACTTTTTATTTTATATATAAATGAGATCTGTGAGGTTTCAAAAAAATTACACTATGTATTATTTGCAGAGTACACAAATTTATATAGCTCAGGAAATGATTTGAAAACCTTAGCTAATAATATTGAAGATGAAATGGTTAAACTAAAATTGTGGTTTGATGTAAATAAATTCTTTAAATTTGAATAAGACAAAGTTTATGATATTTAGCAATAAAAGAAAGGAGGAAGTCAGCTTATCTATAAACAATGTAAATATTGAGAAGGTGTCTGAAATTAGATTTTTTAGGAGTTACCTTAGATGAGAAATTGACGTGGAAAAGTCATATAATCCATGTAAAAAATAAGATGGCAAAAAGCCTATTTATTTTGAATAAGCTTAAATACAGTTTACCGTATAATACAATGAAAATGTTATATTGTTCAATGATTTTGCCTTATTTAAACTATTGTGTAGAAATATGGGGAAGTAAATATCATATTAACACTAGCCTTTATTTATTTTACAGAAAAGAGCTATTCGTAGTAGGATATAGAGATCATATATTTTCAAGTAGGATATAGAGATCATACAAATCCACTCTTTATTAGATCAGGATCATTAAAAATTAAAGACATTGTAGAATTACACATTTTATTAGTGATGTTTAAAGCTAGAAGCAAATTTCTTCCATATGATTTACAAAAGTTATTTGTTCTCACTTCTGAAGATGGAAATCATAGACGGCCGTATGACTTTAAACATCTAACAGCACGAACAACCCTGAAACAAATGTGTTTGTCTGTTGCTGGAGTAAAAGCATGGAATTTTCTAAGGAAAGATTTAAAAAGTTTTAGAATTTAAAAGGAGTTACAGAAAGAAACAACTTGAATTATATCAAATTGAATTTTGAATTGGACTGTATGTGATTATTGAAAACATTTAAATAAATATTAGATATGTTGCAGTTTGGGTGATGGTGGATGGAATAATGCTGTGACATCTACTATTTATGTTAATAAATTATGGGTGATGGTGGAGGGAACAATGTTAAGGCCATCTACTATTTATATTTATAAAGGGGGCAGAAAAATATAAGAATATTATTCTTCCATCTGCTCCTTTCTGATCATGGAAATGTAAAGGAAAATTCAAATGAATTGTATGTGCCTTGTATAAATAATGCATTTTCATGAAAAGAATAAAAGAGAAATGAAATGACTTACAGGACACAGGGAATTCAGGGGTAACGATCTCTGCCTCTACATGAAACTCAGGAAACTTGGACACAGGCCTCATGGTCATAACAGAAAATTCAGGAGACTTAGGCTTAGCAGACGTGGTTGGAACAATAAGCTTAGGGGACTCAGATTGGGACTTTCCAACCGAAACATGAAGTGCAGGTGACTCCGGTGAACCAGACGACTCGGGTGACTCAGACGATTCACTTTTGACAGAATGTGCAGGAGGCTCAGGTTTGAACCTTTTAGCCGTGATAGGAGGTGTATCAGATTACTTGGATGATTCAGTTTCAGGGGCTTGAGAAACATCAAAGGAAACAGAAGAGCAGAAAGCAGACCACACACACCACAGAGCCATGGCAAATACAGGAAGCACAGAATTCAAAGGACATACCAACAATTTAAATCAACAATTACAATATTATCGCAAACGATATATCTTGCACACCTACCTAGTGTGACCACCCAACAAACCAAATATGAGACAAGTAGCACATTTGTGTGGGACGATGTGAAGCGTAACTTTAAAACATTAATGATAACCTAAAACTATGATATAATGTATGATAATATATGGAATAAAAACATTTGTATTCTGCCTTTTAGCTCATAACATGTACTTCCAGAGCACACCAGCAAACAGATTTTGAGGACCAAGGACTGTTTCTTAATAACAGTGTTCTCTGCTTTCATCTCAACCATTGGACAAAAGCCAGGCTTAATTTCTTTGTTTTATTTGCGTGAGTTCGGCTTCATGCATCGTCACCGCAGGAACCATCAAAGTACAGCGAGAGCAATGTGAGGAATCATACAAAGGAGTCTGCTTTTAAATGGCTCTCGTGGCACTTAGCGCTATAAAATAGTGGAGAAACTATGCCACATTATTAAAACGGTTTAAATGGCACCTATTATGGCCTTTTTACAAGATGTAATATAAGAGGCTCTTTACACTTGGCATTAACATGCGTTTTCATCGATTGGATCACAAGTCGAGGACGTAATGCCAGGTGTAAACAGTGTTCAAAAAGTTTTGACCTCATCCACTTTCGACCACTTTCAACCATATTCAGAGGTAGTCGAAACCCCTTTCGATTGGATTGCTTTTGTAGTGTAAACGCACATGTGGTGGAATGTGTTGGAACAGCCACACGCGACCGCCTTCTCTCCCCCCATTATCTAATCTGAGGTACTGGAAAACAATGCTTTACGTCTTTTCTGACTTCTGGCGCGAACACACAGTGAACAGGGCAATTTTTAGCTTTTTATTGATAAAACTAAATCGGCTGATCTCCGCAGTTTCATTTTACAAGTGTGTGAAAGTTGCGCGATCCTATTTCATCAATTGCGCTGAAAATTCAGAGAAACCTAATTAACATATACATGTACAAAACACTGTGCAGGATGTTTACTCACTACACAAGCAGCGAACTCCGACATAATATTAGTTTGCGTCCATATGAACTCTTCCTTACTCCCGCTCGCATTCAAATGACAGGAGAGGGACTCGCCCACAGTCTCAACAGACCACCCCATCAAAGTATTCAGGACAGAAGCGGTCGAAAGTGGACAAAAGACACGGATTGAAATACCAGTTGTAAACGTGATGTGTCTCTCTCATCCACTTGTCCTCCGATCGATGAAAACACATCTTAATACCAAGTGTAAACAGCCCCTAAGTCTCAGGTGTGCCCAGAATGTGTCTGTGAAGTTTCAGCTTAAAATACGCTACAGATAATTTATTATAGCATGTCCAAAATGCCCCTATTTAGGTGTAAGCAAAAACTCTTTGTTTTAATGTTTGTAACTTTAAATGCAAATGAGCTACAGCTCCTTACTTCCTTACAAACAGACCGTGAGTACAACTTGCTGAAAGTGGAAACTATAATAATGCAGGACTGTTAGTGGGCGTGGCTTTATCAATGTGACCTCACGTTGATAAGAGAATCAAACGGCATGTCTAATGAGACTGCTTTGGTGTAATGGGGAATAAAAACAAGATGGGTGGATTTTTTTTCATTGTAGGGTGGTTGTGTTCAACAATTATAAAAATGCGGCACATTTCACGAATACACAATGTGCAGGACAAAGGTTCAAAATGCTGTGCCGTACAATGCAAAGCGGGGCAGGTGGTCAGCCTGTGCACACCCCTATCTGCAAAAGGCAGTGTGCACAATACTGAGTAGTGGTCAGTGACTTCCTTACTTTGGGGCAGAATTTCTATATCGGTGAGATCGATTTCTGTCTTATATCTGAAAGAATAACCTTAAGCACAGTCACTTCAATAGATTTATACTTGTATTTTGTTTTCTGAGTAACGGTAAAAACATTTCTGTAGATTGTTGCAACGCCGCCACCCTGTCCAACCAAATGGGGCTCATGCTTATTACAGTGAATTTAAACAAACTTAATAAAACCAATGTAGTCATTCTGTTCAAGACAGGTTTCATATAGGCATAATACATCAAAAACATTATCTGTGATCATTTCATTTACAATTACTGCCTAAAACTATGCCAGCAGCCATATCACCCTGTAGCCCAAGACAGCTTGCCCACTGAAGCTAAGCAGGGCTGAGCCTGGTCAGTACTTAGATGGGAGACCACCTGGGAAAACCAGGTTGCTGCTGGTAGAGGTGTTAGTGAGACCAGCAGGGGGTGCTCACCCTGTGGTCTGTGTGGGTCCTAACACCCCAGTATAGTGACGGGGACACTATACTGTCAAAAAAGCACCGTCCTTCGGATGAGACGTTAAACCGAGGTCCTGACTCTCTGTGGTCATTAAAAATCCCAGGATGTCCTTCGAAAAAGAGTAGGGATGTGCCCCGGCATCCTGGCCAAACTTGCCCATTGGCCTACTAATCATCCCTCATACTAATTGGCTATATCACTCTGTCTCCTCACCACTAATAAGCTGGTGTGTGGTGGGCGTTCTGGCGCAATATGGCTGCCGTCGCATCATCCAGGTGGATGCTGCACATTGGTGGTGGTTGAGGAGATTCCCCCATTCATATGTAAAGCGCTTTGAGCACTGAGAAAAGTGCTATATAAATGTAACGATTTAATAATAATTAATTAATTAATTAATAAGGTCTAAGTGATCTAATATTTAGGTGCCCTAACTTTAAAAAAATTTTGTTCAATTTGTTTGCTATTTTGCTGTTTGATGATCAGATTTTTTCTAGATTTTACAGACAACTTACTGTTTGATCTCACTATCCGGAGAACGGTCACAGTCTCTATTGTGTAACTAGACATGTGCTTTTATCAATATGGTCTGTATTATTGGGGGTTGGACTTCCTAGTCAGATAGTGCGCACTTGCTTAAAGTAAAACAAACTTCATAACTATTAATAGCTATTGGACCACTATTAAATAGTGAGTAAATGTCAGATAATGCTGTTGCAGTTTCATCTCCATAAAGTCTGTGTAAGAATAATAAAAATAATGCTGAAAATGGGTTTAATAATTTAATCTGCATTCATGGAAATTAAAATAAGGACAAATCCAGTGGAGATGATCAGGAACACTTTGCTTGCATGGAGGTCCAGATTTCTTTGTTTGTTCTTTAATATTCAACAAGGCAAAGTTTAATTTTCTGTTTCTGAATACAAATATTATCTAGACCAGTGGTTCTCAAACTGGGGGCCGCGAGATTTTTGCCAGGTGGCTTTTATGACATTTTTATAAAATACATTAATTTATCATAAATTATGTGTAATTAAAGTTCAGAAAAATAAGGCTACTACCAACATCACTACATTGTATAATTAAATATGTTTAGTTTAAATTAAAATTTTAGAATATTTTATATCTTAAATTCTCTTTGGTGGCCATTAAGAGATTTTTTTGCCCTATTCAGCTGTTATACCCAGGGCTAATCCCTGTTAAACAAAGCGGAGCATGAAACACATAACAAATGATTCCATTTACCCTGGGTGTCGAATGACCCGAGGTTACGTTAAGAAGTTTATCCAAAGGTTCTTCAGGGCAGAGTGGGGTGACCAGATGAGATTGGCTGAAATTCGGGAGGGGGGGCGGGGCAAACGTAACCGGGGGGGGGGGGGGGGGGTAATTCAATAAGTTTTATTTATTAATTTTATTTAATAATAAAAGACAATGAATTTCAAACAGAATCAATCACATCACTTTATACAATAATAGTTACTGAACTAATCATATTTTTATTAATATAAGTACATATGCATATAAATTTATATAATACATATAGAAGTATTTTTTTAACAAAGTGCCTTGCCTGCCCTCGACCAATCTGACTCCTTCACGCGACTGACTGTCACTGCCTGCACTTTCAACTGTCCTCGCGGTTGCTGCAACTTTCGCTCTCTTAATCAACTTTATAAAACAAAAAGGTCCTATTGTCTTTGTGCATATAGATGAATAAGATACATTAATAGAAACAATACGACGTCACCATAACTGCTGCAGCACAATGAGAGCCTACAGTATAAAAACAAGATGCTACAGCCAATGAGAAGCCAGCGGCGGCTGGCTGCAGCCAATGGGCAGCCGGCGGGGACTGGCTGCAGGATGCCTTAACCTCCTCGCTCATGTTTTATCAGACAACTACTACACAAGATTTTGCTTTAGTATAATTTTCGGGGAAATTAAAGCGGGATTCGGATTAAGATTTAGCTTCAGTATGATTTTCGGGACAATTAGAGCAGGATTCGGGATTCGGGACAGCAGCTTAGATTTCGGGACTGTCCCGAATTTTTCGGGACGTCTGGTCACCCTAGGGCAGAGAGTATAGGCTAAGTACAGTTCTTTATTATTGTTATGTTTAACTGTTGTTAACGTGTATTTAATGTATAAATATGTAAAATGTATTTATTTTAATTATGTGATTATGTTAATGATGGATATATAGATGTATTATAGTTTTTGACCATTCTAAACACATAAAAAGTATTTTATCTAAAGTTAATTTTAATTTTGGTTGTCTCCATTTAGTGATCTCTGCAATCCCTGCTCCAGATAACTTCACAATATTGTCGGTCAACTTCAAACACATTCTAAAATGGACCCCTGGAATTAATTCTTCTCCACAGACTGTTTTCAATATAGAGCAGAGGTAAGGGTTCAAAACAATCTATGAAAACAATGTGTTTGGTACTGTATGTATAAACAAAATCTACAAGCAGACATGGCTAAAATCTGTCCATCAACATTCTTTTTGCATTAAAAAGCAGACAGTTGTTTTATACAAGGCAAATATGTTTAACACCATGCGTTATCGTCAAACTCTGTGATGGCATTTAGGAATGTGCACGAGTGGTCGAATATTTGATCAGCATAATAGAATAAATTATTAGAATAAATTACTCTAAATTGACAAAACAATACAATTTCAATGTAAATTTTACACGTAAGTCTGTAAAAGAGTGCAGGTGAAGTGAAAAAAACATTAAATGAGCATTAGCCTTAAACCTGCGGTGGCGCATTAAAAACAAACATAGTCTTTTTCCTATTTGAATTATTGCAGATCGAATTAGAGATCGACCAATATATCTGTTTCCCGATATTTCCCCGATATTTAAGCATTATCAGATGTCAGTTTTGTAATATCGGATTGACAGATAAATGCTGCCATCTTGTGGCCGTTTTGATAATTGCGTGCTGGACGCCACAGCATCTGAGGAGAAGAGCTAACAACAACAGCAGCTTGCACAGCAAATATGAAGGCGGAGCCTTCATTAAAAGGACTTTGAGTATACTAACTTTGCTTTAATTAATCAACTTAGTTAATATAACAGCCATTAATGCACATACAGTGAGGAAAATAAGTATTTGAACACCCTGCTATTTTGCAAATTCTCCCACTTAGAAATCATGGAGGGGTCTGAAATTGTCATCGTAGGTGCATGTCCACTGTGAGAGACATCTAAAATCACAATGTATGATTGTTTAAGTATTTATTTGTATGATACAGCTGCACATAAGTATTTGAACACCTGTCTATCAGCTAGAATTCTGACCCTCAAATACCCGTTTGCCTTTAAAATGTCCACCTTCACTCCATTTATTATCCAAAATTAGATGCATCTGTTTGAGGTCGTTAGCTGCATAAAGACACCTGTCCACCCCATACAATCAGTAAGAATCCAACTACTAACATGGCCAAGACCAAATAGCTGTCCAAAGACATTAGAGACAAAATTGTACACCTCCACAAGGTTGGCATGGGCTACTGGGAAATTGCCAAGCAGCTTGGGGAAAAAGGTCCACTGTTGGAGCAATCATTAGAAAATGGAAGAAGCTAAACATGACTGTCAATTTCCCTCGGACTGGGGCTCCATGCAAGATCTTACCTCGTGGGGTCTCAATGATCCTAAGGAAGGTGAGAAATCAGCCCAGAATTACACGGGAGGAGCTGGTCAATGGCCTGAAAAGAGCTGGGACCACTGTTTCCAAGGTTACTGTTGGTAATACACTAAAACGTCATGGTTTGAAATCTTGCATGGCACGGAAGGTTCCCCTGCTTTAACCAGCACATGTCCAGACCCGTCTTAAGTTTGCCAAAGACCATTTGGATGATCCAGAGGAGTCATGGGAGAAAGTCATGCGGTCAGATGAGACCAAAATAGAACTTTTTGGTCATAATTCCACTAAACGTGTTTGGAGGAAGAAGAATGATGAGTACCATCCCAAGAATACCATCCCTACTGTGAAGCATGGGGTTGGTAGCATCATGCTTTGGGGGTGTTTTTCTGCACATGGGACAGGGCGACTGCACTGTATTAAGGAGAGGATGACCGGGGCCATGTATTGCGAGATTTTGGGGAACAACCCAGGATGTCCGCGGGGTCACAGAAATGCCGGCATATTTGTTAAACTCATATGTGTGGCGCCACAAGAACCAAGAGGCAGATAACATCCAAATCCCGTCATAAGAATCATAAGAGGAGACTGCTTCCGAAATGCACTTGCTGGACTTGTCATCCACCTGTCGGTTCTTGCAGTTGCATTTGAGCGTGTTCACAAAAACGTAACATTTGTACATATATTTAAGCACCTGAGTTTAAAAACAAGTGATTTTAAGCCATTCACGAACAACATTGCTAAATGCGCCAGCTGTTTCTGTGTCAGAGGAGCACGCAAGCCGCGCATTCACTTCTCATTGAGCTTGTGTTGTGAGTATTTTTGCCGCTTTATTAACACATATGCCTCAAAAATCCCGTCTTTGCAAGTATCCTCATATAAACACGACCATTTAGGTCTTGGGAGAAAGTAAACAGCAGAAACATTGCCCATAAAATAGCACATCAGCGCTGCCTCTATTTGTTGATAAAGGTACCGTCTTTCAAGTTTTAACTGTCACTATGGTTACAGACATCCTGTGCGACTTGTACATGAGTTTGAATCGAGTTACTCGTTCAGGGTTTATATTCATACATAACGTTACTGTATTAGAGCTGTGACTGTAAGCTGTTGTGTGAACAGAACAGACCCTGGATTATTCGTTTATGTGTACTGAATAATATGATATGAAAAAGTTGTATTTGTTCACATTAGTAAATGCATTATATAACATGAACAAACAATGAAAAATGTAGAGTATATTTAAGCCTAAATTAAATCTTGTTTATGTCATTACAGTAATTGACGGTAGTTCATGCTGCATTCACTAATGTTTCAACTTTGATTAAAACATTTTTAGTACATGCTAAAATAAATAAATTCACAATTAATAAATAATTAATTAAAGATTCATTAAAGGAGACTTCAATATGGAATATATGGCAAAAAAAATCTCCCCTTAAAATGCTATTGGTCTCGCCTACATAAAGTGTTATGTAAAGGAATGTGACTTTGCCTGAAAAACTTTTCAGTCAGAAGATTTTTTTTCATTTTAATCCATGTCTGTTTTTTTTGTATGTTATATATGTCAAAGTCTGTGTAAATAATAGAAAGGTCGCTGATTAACACTTGCAATTCAGTGTCGTGATGGTTTTAAAAAATATTCTGAAGGTAGTTAAAAAGGTATTAAAAAGTAGTAAATTTAACTTAAGGATTGCTGTATATACCCTGCAACCTCCTTCCCTCAGTTAGAGCATTGAATATGGCTTGAGGGTGGGTCATCCAACATGACAATGACCAGAAGCACACAGCCAGGATAACCAAGGAGTGGCTCTGTAGGAATCACATAAAGGTTCTGGTGTGGCCCAGCCAGTCTACAGTCCTAAACTCAGTAGAGAATCTTTGGAGGGAGCTCAAACTCTGTGTTTCTCAGTGACAGGCCAGAAACCTAACTGATCTAGAGAAGATCTGTGTGGAGGAGTGGACCAAAATCCCTCCTGTGTTTCCCACAGATCTGAAATTTACTTGTGGTGGTAGCTCGTGAAAAGGGCAATCATTATATCCACCGACAAAAAATGGTCTACTATACATGTGACAAAGAACTAATAATGTGTGACACAACACAATACTTTGATTTATTAAACATTCATATTAATTTCACATTATAGTTCATTAATCTAACCACCCCAAACGTTCTTTGCCATAAACAAAGCTGACACTGTTTGTTAAAGCACCACGAAAACACTTTTTATGTTTTTGCACTGATATATGAAGCAATTTGATGACCCCTTTTATCAAACTCAATTATATACAATACTATGTACAGTATATTTATAGACAGTGCAGGTCTATAGATTATAAATGTTACTGATGTTATGTTAATAATTTCTATTAGTTAGGCACTTTTACTGCTTCTGCTTTCTATTTCTCTTTTGCCGATTAAAAAAGCTTAATCCACTCATTATTTCAGATTTAAAAGTCTACTTGCTGTCTCGATGACAGACTTTACATTACAGCTTTGCGTTTTTTGTATCCTGAGTCAGCTAGAGCTTTGCTCATTCAGTATTAGCACTGCTTTTTGCTAGATTTTAGTAAAGATATGGTCTATTAATTGTAAGATTATAAAAAAATGGGATAAAGAAAAAATGAAGCGGCGCGTGTTCGTGACAAGAGCCAGCTGTTATCGCCAAAGAAACCGGAGGCACGCTGAAACAGCACTCGAGCTTTGCGCTAGCGGCCGTTCTCCGATCGACTCGGGTTTTACACACAATATTAATCAGACTTGGGACCCGAAGTAATGAACTAGGACCGACCCGGACCCGACTGACCATTTAAAATATAAACCCGGAACCGTACGGGTCCCGCGTCCTCAGTGAAGAAAGACCTCTAATGGAAAAACTTTGCTCAAGTTCAGAAACATGAAAGGATACAATGTGACACTGAGGTTTGCGTCGCACCCAATTCATTGAGAAACAGAGAGCACGTGAACGGACACTCAACGGGAGAGACACAACGTGCTTGCACGCAAAATGAAGCCAACTTGGATGCTATAAACACATATGCACATAAGCATATGCAACCATTTTGGTCGCAGTGTAGTTCCCTGGCTGCTCAGTTACCTCAGTATGTGCTGCAGTTGATCCAGTTGGATGATGAGTTTATGACGCGTGCATCATCTTCACGGTCACCCGGCCCCCACCTTTCTATCTCTCGCGCGCGCTCTCTCTCTCTCTCGCTCTCTCCAAAACACGGGTCATCCAGTCGAGTTCAGAAAATACGGAAATTCGTAAAGTGATTTTTTTTACCTGGGCGGGTCGCAATTTACCTGGGCGCACCGCCCAAGTAGAGCCTATGTATGGGAAACACTGAAAACTACAGGAAATGTTTGACCTCTGTAATTGCAAACAAAGGCTACTGTACCCAATATTAACATTGACTTTCTCAGGCTTTCAAATACTTATTAGCAGCTGTATCATACAAATAAATAGTAAAAAATCATACATTGTGATTTTTTTTAGATTATGTCTCTCAATTGATGACAATTTCAGACCCCTCCATTATTTCTAAGTTGCAGAACTTGCAAAATAGCAGGGTGTTCAAATACTTATTTTCCTCACTGTATGAGATATGTTATAAATGCCTGATATGCAATGTATGCAGCTTGGCTAAGAAATAGAGACAAACTCACAGTCACGCAAAAATCACGTTCATATTGATGTTCAATGACTGCGTTGAAAGCTGAAGCACAGCCACCACATGCAGCTAACCATTAACAAGATTTACCATAAGTTATATTAATATTTACCAGATAAACATTATTTTGCTAAAACATCTAAATAAATGTCTGTGGATATTAATTAATTATTTATTACCTCCGTGAGTTGTCACAGTTTGATACAGTTAATGCATAAGCATAGATAAACAGCGCTTTGTTAACAGCCATACTATAACAACAAAATATTAATTATGAAATACCAGTTAAGAAATTCAGTAACATATAAGCTGTTTTATTTGTTACTTTCCTTACAATGTATTATTCCAGTTATAATATTTATTAAATTAAAACATCTTCAGACCCTTATTTATTACATTTATTTATTACAAAATCAGCTCACCCACTAGAGTATGGAGTATTTGTTATGATCGCTGAATGTATTTTATTGAGTTTCAACATTAAACATTATTACGTCTTCCTTTGCACTTTTTTTTCTTAAATTCTTACAAAAAATTAACAAATAAACACACATTTATTTGGGATTGCATAAGCGACCGATCACACAGAACATGATTTTAACAGCTAGTCTTCAGAAAAGAGCAGTGCGCTGGGTTTTTTATGTTGCTAGGCAACCACCGAGTCAGCTGCCCTATCAGTCAAGTATTAGGGGCTGGACACACCAAAACTTTTAAATGCGGCTGAAAACGCCTTGAGGACGCCGAATACCAGCTGTTTTTCAGCTGAGTGCCAGCTCTCTTCAGCTGAGCGCTTTGGTAGCTGTGATACTTCAGCTGTGAGCCGGTTGGTTGCTGTGGTAATGTCCCGCCCCTCCTCCACTGTGATTGGGCGGCCGTGTGAGAACTGACATTAACGAGCGCAGCTTTTCTCCCAAAGTTGAATCTCTTTCAACTCTGGACGCTCAGCGCCGAGCGCGGAAAAAACCCGCTAGCTGCTGGCTTATTTGAAAAACGCCGAGCTTCCATTGGAAACAATTGAAAACATGCGCCGGCCGCGGGCGTAAAAGCGTTGGTGTGCACGCCCCCTTATAGTAAGTGCTCTTTGGTTTGCTGTTAACTGTAGAAACTTTAGAAAGAGGATGCTTGCTTTGACCTTGATTAAGGGTGAGAGGTGCACAAACACACAGGAGACAGTGAGTGACCGCAGTCTCATGTGGGATGCTCTGATCAGGATTTTTGCAGCCGATACCGATCACCGATTTGTAATCTTCATCATCGGCCGATACCGATTCCAATACCGATTTTTTTAAAGCTGATATGCAAGCTCTTTGATGACTGTAACTGTTACAATCTTTCTAAATAAAATAATACCACAGATGTTGCCTTTGTTATATTACTTGCAGTAATTAGGTATATTATTGTTTTAATAGAGACTCAAATAAATAAGCACAACAAATATTTATTCTGCAAAGAGAAATTTAATATGGCTTTAAAAAGGGTTATGTCTCCTAAAAGTACTGAAAATAAAACACTTCACAGACTTTACTGTATTAATTAAATATACACGCATTCGTATGAAGTATAAAAATTCTTTAGTCAAGAGCAGAGAGTGATTTTATTGAGAGATGAATTAGGTTACTGCAGCTTTAAGACGTGAGAGAGAGATCGCTCTGTTCACGTGCACTGATGACAGGCTGCTGTGTGTGTGGGCGGCGGCTGAACGCAGACAAGCAGCTGTGAGGAAAATAAAAGTTTAAACGCTCAAAACTTTAAGACGCATGCAAATAAGAAACTTTTGGAGCATTCCTAAGCCACTGTAAACTTCTGTCACCACAACGGAAGGTCTGCCTGTCCCTTCATTTGATTAGACAATGTAAAAAAATGTGAATGAAGTTGGGCAATTTTCTGCTCAGAGTTGACATTTTTCAACTTCAGGCACTCAGAGTGCTCTTGCAAAATCAGCAAAATGCTCCCTGCCCATAGAAAACAATTCTAAAAAGGTGCCTCTCACTGCCATAAAAGCATTCTGTGTGATCCTGCTCTGAGAGTGCGTAAATGTTGAGAGAGGTTTTAATTTTGGGTAAACTCTTTATTTGCATGAGCAGTTTAGTATGCTGGATAGTCCAGTTGTTATTTTTTTGCAAAGTTAAAGCAAAAATTCCACATTTGTGGAAAGCTCATACAGATACCCCCAAGATTCCCAAGAGTCTTCAGAAGTAAATATTTTTCTGTGAAGTTTAATTTAAAAAATGTATGCCTTTTTATATTCAACAAATACTGTAAATTGTAAAAATCACAATTTGTCTTCAACATTTTCTATTTTGATTATATTTAACCAACCTTTTATTTAATATTTTCACAGGTGCAGTTCTAAAAAACAGCAAATAGTCCTGCTATCAAAAATAAGAAATACAACAGTAGATGTCTCAAAATCATTAGAAGACATCTACGAATCATGTATTTTCATTATCTGGGCATCACTTGACAACATGAATTCATCAAGAGTTAAAAAATGGATTACACCATATGAAGACAGTAAGTCATGCTTAAAAATCTGGAGGTTGTTAGTGAAATGAAGCTAGTTGACAGTAGGGCTGTCACTTTTTATTCGATATTCGAATATGCATTTGAACATGACGTGACATATCCGTATTCGAACTATAAATAAACCATCCGGTTTTTAAAATGCCATGTTTAGCGCATTTTTTACAGTAACACCTCGTAATAGGAAGAAGGCTGAGAGTGAGACCGACGGCAACTGTGCGCAAGAGAGGGAATCAAATTGGACCAACATGAACCTAATGTGCATGTCAAGATAGAATTATAGTTCTATATAAAATGACATTATTATTTATATTGTTAAATATTATAGCAGAATAAAAAGCTGTTGTTAATACGTTCACAATCCATTATGAAATTATTAGCATGTATGAAGATAATTTCATCATGTTTACAATGCAATGTAAACTTTATATTAAACTACAACAGCATTTGTCTTGTAAACGGATTTTAAATGATCATGTGCTGACTGTCGCGCGTCACATAGAGGGTTTTCACCGACGTCACGTTCTGGGCGGTAACCCGGATGCGTGGCCATTGTGGAGGCACTCGGTGTAAAGAACTGAGCGGAGTACAATGGATTATTGTGCGCTTTGGATACTTTAAGTGAATGAAGACATATCTAAACAGCAGAAAATGTGTCCAAGATGCACTTGGACCACAAGAAAAGGCACGATATGTCGAGAAATTACAATTTATAGGGGGTGCAGATCCCTACGAGGTAGCTCCCTCTTCTTGGATTCGTGACGACCCGGCGATTCTTCCTTATCCCGATATAGTCAAATACCTGGTTTTCATGCCGAGCCCATGTGTCAATGTCTGCTTTATTTATATAGCAAATTTAAAATAGCCAGTGTACTGCTTTTCCGTAAAATAAGCACACAGTAAAACAATAAAAGCAATAATTGTTTTTACTATTTACTATTAAAAAATATTATTAGGCTATTACAATAGAAAAGTTGTTATGAGCAATTAAGCACACTGGCATTGCAGCACAAATTTTTGTTGTGTTAAAGTACATTTTGTGCATACACTAAAAGTATACTTTTAAAAAAGTACATATTAAATAGTCTTTAAAAAAAGCACTTGTTTTATACTTTATGTACTTTAATTATATTTCTACAAATTTTCCTGAGCTTTGCCAACCACAAGCGCCTCCTTTGATAATTTCTTGCATTCCTTTCCCTGGTTTTTAATAACTTTTGGAAGTAGATAAAATTCCAAATGTTTTTCTCGATCTGTCCTGTTGGTACAACCTAAAACACGGCAATAATTAACCATTTTCCTTGACGACGTTCGGGATATACAGTCGTGGCCAAAAATATTAGCACCCTTGGTAAATATGATCAAATAAGGCTGTGAAGATTCGTCTGCATTGTTGGTCCTTTTGATTTTTCATTAAAAAGGTTCACGGGAATGTGTTGTTTTATTGGATAGTAGGAATTTGGAATGGGGGGAAATATGATTATGAAATGGATGTTTTTCTCTAATGCACATTGTCCAAAATTATTAGCACCCTTTTATTCAATACTTTTTAAAACCTCCATTTGCCAGTTTAACAGGTCTAAATTTTCTCCTATAATGCCTGATGAGGTAAGAAATCACCTAAAAAGAGATCAGAGACCATTCCTTCATCCAGAATCACTCCAGACCTTTTAGATTCCCAGCTACATGTTGGTGCTTCTCCTCTTCAGTTCACTCCTCTCATTTTCTGTGGGGTTCAGGTCAGAAGAGTGGAATGGCTTTAGCAGAAGCTTGGTTTTGAGCTCAGTGACCCATTTTTGTGTTGTTTTTTAGGTTTGTGTTTTGGTTATTGTACAGTTAGAGGATCCAAACATGACCCATTATAAGAATTCTAACAGAGCCAGTCACTTACAGATTTTTTATCTGTTGGTATTTGATAGAATCCATGATGCCATGTATTTTACCAAGATGTCCAGAACCTCCAGCAGAAATATAGGCCCACAACATAAAAAACACAGCAGTATATTTCATTGTACACATGGGGTACTTTTTTTCTCTCTGTGTTTACCAAACCCATCTTGAGTGTTTGCTGCTAAAAGCTCATTTTTTAGTTTCATCTGACCATAGAAGCCATTCCCATTTAAAGTTCCAGTCATGACTGATAACTGAATATGCTTTAGTTTGTTTTTGAATGAGCTAGGATAATTTTTCTTGTAACCCTCCCAAACAACATGTGTTGATGTAGGTTCTGTTTGACAATTTTTTTAAAAGGTTTTCTGAACCAGAGGCTCAACAATTTTCTGCAATTCTTCAGCTGGGCCCTAGGAGAGTCTTTAGCTACTCAAACTCTCCTTCTCACCGCACATTAGGACCATATAGGCATAGGTCCTCTTTCAGGCAGTTTTGTAACATTTTCTGATGGTTGGAAATTCTTCATTATTGCCCTGATGAAGGAAATGGTCATTTTCACTGCTCTAGCTCTTTTCTTAAAGCCACTTCACCAATTTGTGAAGATCAATTATCACATCAGAAATATATTCTTTGGTTTTTCTCATTGTGATGGATGATTAAGGGAATTTAGGATTCATTTCCCCCTCCTCTTTATATTTTTGTAAAACAGAAGCCAGAGCTGAATGATTTTGTGTTTACAATTATTTTGGAGTTCTGAAAATTGTGAAAATGAATGGGAATATACTTCAGAGATATTTTACCAATAAGAATTTCTAGGGGTGCTAATAATTGTGTCCAACGAGTATTTGAGAAAAACATTAATTTCATAATGATATTTCCCCTCCATTTTAAATTCCTATTATCCAATGAAAGGATACATTTTTGTGAATTTTTTAAATAAAAAATAACAATGCAGATGAATTTTTTACAGCCTTATTTGATCATATTTACCAAGGGTGCTAATATTTTTGGCCATGACTGTACATCAGTGCCTGTGCTCTATTGTGATGCGGAGTGCCTCCAATATGGCGACTTCCGCTCTGATGACGTGTCATGAAAACCCTCTATAGATGACAGAGTCAAGTGAGCTCTGCTTAACTCATCGGTAAGTTTTATTTCATCTCAACTATCAAATGGCTTGTGCTCTCTATCATTAAAAACGGTCAAGCAAACAGCACGCGCAGAGATAATGCACTTGTCAATGACGGCTCACAAATGCGCAAGATAGTCTATGTATATGTGCTTGTTGTCAATGAGATTTCTTCTCACAAACAGGCTCAAGTGCGGGCTATGTGTGCTTGTCAAAGAAGGGCATTATATCCGCGGAATTCAGCTGAGTTTTCCGCCGAAATCTGCGGGCGTGGATTTCGTTTGGGCTTGGCTATATGCCTTACTCCTGCTGCTGTTTAAATTGTCACCTGTTCTGAGTCGTTTTTATTCAGAAGTTGATAACCTGCTGTTTCAAACATGAGTAATGCAGACAGCCCTGTTTATGACTGTCACTGTTATTAAATTGAATCACCATTACGTTTTACAGGAGGCACCTAGATATTCAAATATATTCGGATTCATTGCATGATATTCGATATCCGTTCGAATGTGATTTTTCTCAAAAGTGACAGCCCTAGTTTACAGTTTGCACTAGGGCTGTCAAAATAAAAGTGTACATTTCAAACATTAAGCGAATTTAGCAAAAAATAGGTGTTTCTGGATGCAAACGCGCCATGATGATGACATAGCTGAAGCGGTTTCTTTTTCTTAAAGTTGCCCTTCCTCTGTCGTTTTTATTGTTTTATACTGTTGTCTGAGGTCTACTCATGATGTTTGCATGGTTTTTTACATCCAAAAACATCAAAAGCAATAAGTAATAGGCCATTTTGTACCCTGGTTTTGAGGCTGGTTAGAGAAATTATCCGTTTTAATGGGCGGGCTGCATTGACGACTTGGAAGTAAATGCCCACTGCTATGATTGGATAACAGTTTTTTGTTCAAACTAACTTTCAATTTAATCTCATGTGTAATCAGTTTAATTTAAGTGAGTGTCTTAAGACACAGTGTCTTTCTCACACACACATATTTTATCATAAACCCTTTTGACACACACACACACACGCGTGTCTTTTATCGTAAACCCACACACACGTGTCTTTTATCGTAAACCCTTTCGATGCGCGTGTAGCAGCGCACGCACGCACAAACGTCTTTTACATAAACCCTTTCGACGCGCGTGTAACGAATGCACAAACACACACATGTGTCTTTTATCACATTCAATGCGTGTGCATCATGAATTTGCGTGAATCGTGTCCCTCTGAAGAGAAGTCCCGGCCGCAACTGATGGTGACACATAATAGTACTAAAGTGTTTTACTCACACACATGCATGTCTTTTATCATAAACCCTTTCAACGTGTGTGCAGCATGAATTCGCGTCCCTCGGAAGAGAAAACACCGGCCGCCACAGTGACACATTGGACTAAAGTGTTTTACTCACATAAGCTGCGCAATTCTGCCAGGATCCAATATTGATGAGGAGCATTGCTTTTTAATCGCAGTCTCTCTTCAAATCCAGCATTCTTCTGAACATCCAAACATGTAGCAACTGTTATGTTTAGCCATCCTTGATGTAAGTTGTTATGAAAACTAACTCAACTACACGTATTATGTGGGCGCGGTCTCAAGTTGAAGAGCTCATGAATAGTAATGACCTTGATCAGTTCCACGTCACACTGAGCTTTTCTAACTGACCTGATTTCTCAGCTTATTTCTTTTCAGTGGTTAGAGCTGACAGAGGAGGTGGAAGTTAATTTTCACATTCACGACACAACACAAACACATATGGACCTAACACATATCAAAAAATACAAGTAAAAACGGTTTTATGTAAAAAGGGCCTCTTTAACCTTTTTTTGGCTTGGCTTATGAAGCGATCAGGTTTTTGGAGTTATTAAAGTGTGCAAGCACAGGTTGTGATATTTTGGTCTTATTTTCAATGTAAAGCAGTTGGATTTGTTTCTGTTTACTATGGGCTTGTTCTTGTTTCCTCTGTTTTTCATGCAAGATCTGTTAACATGGGTTAAGTGAAATCGTTGTACTTACTTTCCCTGTGATTTTATGTCCCTGATGCATGTTTTAAACAGTTATTTCAATGAAAATGCGGTGCTTTTGGTGGGCTTAGAAGACATCTGAAAGTAATATAACTTAACACTGAATGGTAAAACAAAACAAAAAACCAAACCTGGGTCCGTTTCAGAAAGGTGGTTAAGTGAAAACTCTGAGTATGTTAACCCTGAAATGAGGGAAGCTCTGAGTTTTCAGTTTCAAAAAGTACCGCAAGAGCGAGTTGAGGAATCACACGTATAGGTCTAATTTCGAATCGCTCTCGCGGTACTTTGACATCATCCGTCTGTCGATTCTTGCAGCGCCGCATAAAGTCACATAATGTAATCTTGGAAGCGTTCAGAGTAGCAGTCACATGTAAACATAGGTCACACTTTTGACGTAGGTGCGAGCTCTGGCACATACTCTGTGATGTTGCCTGCTTAAACATCCGTTTGTCTCAGTTTACATGCAACTGTGCAACCGAAGATTCTCAAGATCTCCACTCTGGCCGGAGTTTTTAGAAACAATCGATTTCAGAGGTGAGTTCTCCGTTTGCGTGTAAACGAGGGGCACAAAAGAAGGTAAATCTCTCAGTTTTTAAAAATAACCATGTACGTGTAAACAGGGCCTTATACTCAGAGTCTGTTTCTGGGGTAACTTACTCTGTGAACCTAACCTGGTCGGGAGCAGGTTTTATCCTGTAAACTCTGAGTTTCTTGTGGTCTCCTCCCCTTTTTTAAAGGAGTAGCGGTGTTTAATCTTGTTAATTGCTTTAATACATTCATTCATTGCGCATATTTTTATTATGTACACTGTAAAATATTTTTAGCTGTCTTTAAGTTATAATTAAATTGCCAGTGCAAACCATTTTAACTTACTACTGAGCGGAATTATTATTTTTTGCAGTCATTTTAGATATATAAATATCCTTACATGGCTAATATCAGTCTTTGTGGCCGTACTCTTACATCTGAACAGTTGCATTTACATTTCTTATGAATCTATGAATCATCATCATCGCTGGCCTAGTGGATAGTGCTGTGCGCAGTGGTTTGGGCTGACGTACTCTCGGCGATCTGAGTTTGAATACCGCCTTGGGGTGTTTCTGTTTTATTCATGACAAGTTTGTAGCCTTTTATGCCCAAGTATTATGTCTAATTTCATTTTTAGCTGAGCTGCTGTCATCTTTTTGTCCATGAGATTACATCTGCATGAAAAATAATATAATAACGTACAATCCTCAGTTTATTTATCTCTGATATTTTAACCGTGATGAAAAATTAAAATGTATGCATTTTCTAGAGTAGCAATTTACAACAACTTTTTTCTTTAAATTATATGCTTGTAGTAACACTTTCAGTTTTAGTAGTAAAAACGATTAAGATCTTTTTGTCACGTGATGTTGCCATGGTAAATCGTAATATCGGAGCTCCATTGATGACGGATTTTCATAATGGTTGTGCACGCGCTTAACTCTTAGTCAACCTAGAGTCGATTGAACTAACTCAGATCAGCTATTCTGTAACAGAAAACTCAGAGTTTCCTATCTCAGAGTAAGTAAACTCAGAGTTCAAGTTTTAACTCCGAGTTGGTTGAACCTACTTATTGAAACGGGCCCCTGGTAATCCACATACAAACAACGACTGATACAGGACAACTGAAACACTGGGCTTATATACACTGAAGGGATAACAAGACACACTTGGGAACAATCAGCACACAGACCAATGAATAACAGAACTACACAGAACTACAAACATGGCAAACAGAGACATAACTACAAAATAAGAGCACGGGACAGGGATAAACAGAATACAACAATACAATACTTTTTTATATGATTTCAAAATTTGAATACAATTATTTAAAAACGAAATTCGAATAATTTTTTTCTGCCATTTTGACAGCCTTAGTTTGTTTTGTTCTCTTTTTTGATTAATATGTGAAGAGCTCAGATGCAAAAGCCACTAAATGCCACTTCTGGATTGTAATTTAACTAGGGCTGTCAATCGATTAAAGTATTTTATCAAGATTAATCTCATGATTGTCATGTGTTAAAGGAAAACATCACCATTTTTTTTATATTTTCTTTCTTCAACAGACAAATTAATACATCCCTTTCTTTTCTCAATGCGTGCACTTATTTGCTTCCATTTAGCCTAGCCTACCACTATTCATTCATTAGGATCCAAACAGGGATGAATTTAAAAGCCGTCAGTAAAAGTCAGTAAATGGATACAAATGATAACTATAATGTATGGCGGAAAGCACTTAGTTTGTAGCACTTCAACCTCCGGTGCAGTAACATCATCTGCTTAAATCCTGCAGCACCACAGAGCAGCAGTCACATACACTCACCTAAACTAATACTGTGTTTGACCCCCCTTCCGCCTTTAGAACTGCCTTAATTCTACGTGGCATTGATTCAACAAGGTGCTGAAAGCATTCTTTAGAAATGTTGGCCCATATTCAAGCTTTGTGACATGGTGCAATATCCTGCTGGAAGTAGCCATCAGAGGATGGCAGTGAAGCTTCCCCTCTGTAGATCTGCTTTTACTTTTCAGGCATACTTTGGCAAAGTGATTGTCAGTTCCACAGAGTCTACATGTTTTGCCATATGCTGGACAGTAATCCAGACCTCTTGAATGCACATTACCACAGTATCAGCACCACAGTATCAGCATGTCTTGCTTGTGTCGAAGAGTCTTGGTGAATTACTCTGCATCCGGTGGTTAGGCCTGAATGGTTTCCTAGCAACAGTGTGAAACCGTTTCGGCTGCAGTTGGCATGCATGCTGCGTCCATCGCTCTCATATGCTTAGCGGTCTGTTCAGCTGTGCGACACATCTCAATGGCTGTGAGCAGCGTTCATTTTTTTTTCACTTAACAACCTGCGTCTGGTTCCTTCATTTATAATGCCCAGTACAATTTTGTCAAGAATCATTTCATCCTTTAATGCACCATAATCACAAGTCATTGCTTTTCTCTCAATCTTGTCACAAAATTGTCTATGGACTCCCCTTCCTCCTGTTTACAACAGCCGAACACGTACCTCTCATAAATGACATTTCTGGCAGGTTTGAGTATGCTTCCAATGCATCTAGGATGATTTTAATGTCTCTCTGTTGTTCAGCTGTGAGATTCAGATTGTGTCTGTAAACATGTCTGCATTCAGATCCCATCACACTTCTCAATGTAGCAGCTTGTACTTCCCTGGGATTTTCATCCAGGCCAGTGACCAGCGCATAATCCTCGAACTTGGCTCTGAATAAGTGCCAGTTAGCGCTCCAGTCTCCGTTCATGTTCATCGGTAATGGCGAAGGTATATTAGCCGGTACGCCGCTGGACTGGCGAAGCGTGGCCGCAGCATTATCAGCGTCCATAATCGCTAAACTCCTTAGGTCGAAATCAGCAAACACAACGTACTAGGCATCTTCTGACACCATGTTTATGCAGCAGTATGAGCATAAAATAAAAGGCAGACACGAGAGTGTAACTCAGCAAACTGTATTGCCAAGAGAGCAGCCAAACTAGCCACAAGTCAGCAACCAGGAATGAGCAATCAACTGTCGATCGCATGATCCATTACATACTGTAACAATCTTTGCCCGTCGGGTTCGTGCTTCATTTTTAACATTTTACACGGGCTCGGGCTTGAGCTCCGGCTTTGCGAGGTAAATGAGCAGTCAATGCTGTTGGATGCACTAACTTATCAAGCGCAGGACCGCGCTAAAGCCATACAGTGGATTTAATAATTTTCCTCAACAAAAACATGTAGCCTAATCTTGGTGAGTAAAGGTTTTTCAATGTATAACAAAATATTAATTGAGTCATAATTAATACATAATTAAGACAGAGGATATAGACTTATGTTGGCATTGATGGAGAGAAGTGCCGAAGCAAATCCCGCGGAGCCTTTATCTTAATTTTGTTATTGCCAAATACCCATCTTAATTCAGAATGTATTATCTTAATTTAATTTGTTAAGAAATAATTGTTTTTATTGGCATGTTGGCCTATTTATAGTGTATTGCATAGGGCTATATAGAATGAGATGTTATGATGTTACAGATTTCATTTCATTTATTGGTTTATTTAACAGGGACAATGCAGTAAACATTGCTACACTTCCAAGCAGCCGATGCTCTACATATAGGCTTCTAGCCAAAGGCTAATTTGCAGCCCCAGTCCCCAGATGACTTTTTTTATTTCTTTGTTTCAACTTTCAATTGGCGTGTAGCCTAGTTAGTCATAAATAAATAACACATTCTTGACAAAAGCTGTGTGCGTGCGCACATTTAAATAATGTCGGGCTGTAAACAGGTTCGGGCTTTTAAAAAGCTGTCAATGCAAATGTACTTTCGGGTTCAGGCTGTATTCTGTCGGGCTCCGGTCATTTCGGGCCTAACTTTTAAGGCCCGATTACAGCTCTAAGACCAAGGATCAAGCAGAAATTGCATGTTGCGTTAAACACACGCATGTTTTGATCATCACACTTGAATCTGATCAAAATCCTTCAGAAAAATGTAATTCTCCCAGCTTTTTGCTCAAAATTTTGTATTTTTAAAGGGGTCATAGCGTGAAAATCTGACTTTTTCCATGTTTAAGTGCTATAAATGGGTCCCCAGTGCTTCTATCAACCTAGAAAATGTAAGAAAGACAACCGAGTAACTTTGTTTGGATATGTCATTTTCTGCAAGCATGTGAAAAATTAGGTCGTTCAGATTTTGCCTGTTTTGTGAGGTAGGTAGCAAGGCGAATTAAAATAATACCGCCCCCTTTTTCTGCACTATCCAACCACAGCACCGCCATCCAGCGCAGAGAGAAAGAGAGAAAGAAAAAATACTTGATAGCATAATTGAGTTTCAGTTACAACAAACCACCATCATTGTGATCAGTGTTTGCATTTCATTTGCTCATTTGCATTTTAAACTACACATCCAAAACGGCACACTTTTGCTCAGGCCTACAAATTAGCCTTTTTAACATGCTGTAATTAATTATCTGTGGAGTATTTTGAGCTAAAACTTCACATACGCACTCTGGGGACACCAAAGATTTATTTTACATCTTAAAAAAATCTCATAATATGACCCCTTTAAAGAAACCTATATATTTGAGAGGTTAGGGTTAGAAATGAAGGTAGGATGAAACTTTGTTTTTTGAAAGCAGATGTTCTTTTCTTTTATTTGATTACTGTATGTTTATATATTTAAAGAACATTTTCTGCAAGGCAAACTTTTGAGAAAGTCATAATAATTGCTGGTGCTGGCTGGCAACTTTTTTAAAATGCTTGTGTGGAAAGAGTTAATAATATTGGTGGGGTTATTAACGCAGCCGTAAAATTAACAACCCTAAATTTAACCCATGCTTGGTTGTTTCAACCCAAAATGCTGGGTCGTTTTAACCCATTGTTGGGTCAAATATAAACATTTTCTGGGTTAATTTCAACCCAGCTGCTGTGCTTGTCCCTTTTTGACCCAACCCATACTTTCGCGTTAAATCCATTTAATCACAGCCTCAGGCCACTCAGAAAGGTATAATCTGTTAAATGCCAGCAAACCTTTTCAGCGAAGATATGATCCAGTAAGTATTGGCCCTTTAAAACTGGTTTTTGTTTTGTTTTGTTTTTTTAGCGGTTATAGGTCCACCCTTGGTAGTTCTGTCTAGTTGTGGAGACTGTCTGAAAATCAACATCTCACTACCCAGAGGAGCAGGAAAAGAAAATCAGCTTGATCAGTTTTATAATTCTGTGTCATTCAATATAAGTTGGAAGAAGGCAGAAGAGAAGAAGGTAAAAATGACTGGGAAATAAGTGTTCTGACTAGTGGCTTAAAGAGAATAATGATCAAATGTATAGAGGTAATGTGTTGCTATTTTAATATTTAATTAGTTTACACAAAACATATTTTTGTGATGTGTGAACAGGATTCACTGGCTCTGTGACAGTCTTAAATAAACACACAGTTTAGTAACTGTTGTGCTTTGAAACATACATTTTGTATAATTTTAACAACCCATCCATTGTGAACAAATTCTGTGCTGATATGATCAGGTATGGCAATTAAATAATCTTAAAACCTGCGCCAATTTACCATCCCTACCTCACTATAAGAAATAAATGGACAAATGTATTATATACCATACCAGCTGGTAACAAAATGTACTTTACTTAAAGAGCATTTAAATAAAATAAAAAATTTTCACGGGGTCCAGAGATTTGTTGAAAATAAATAAGTAAATATTTAATCAATTCAGACTTTTGGATATGCATATTAAAGATATTAAATTATTTTTAGATAAAAAAAAATCTATAGGGCTTTTCACACTGAACTTAACCCTGGGTTGTCTTCGTTCTAAACGCCGCTTTTAACCCTAGGTTAAGGATCGTTTCACCCTTGTAATTTAGAAGTGTGGTTATCCCCGAAATTAACCCAGGTTTATGAAACCCTGCTCAGACACAGGGTTAGCCCTGCTTTTGTGGGGGATTAACCCCACATTGCAGTGCCAAACGCAAGGAGTGTGAAATAAAGCAGGGTTATTCAATTCAATTCAATTTTATTTATATAGCGCTTTTCACAAGTGTTAATTGTTGCAAAGCAGCTTTACATGAGAAGATGTAGAGGAGAACACAGAAATTCAATAGATAATATAAGAAGTAGAGAAAGCGGTTAAACCGTACAAGCGAGCATATTAATAATGTAACGTATACTGTAAAGTGCTAAGTTAAGCCAAAGTTGGCTGACTCTCCCTGGGATTAAAAACCCTCTAGGAAAAAAAACCCAATGGGAAAAAGTCCTAGAAGGACAAAAACCCTTGGGAGGAATTAATATATATTTTTATATATATAGAAACGGTAGGGATAGGAGGCGGGTAAGCGAATTAAACTGGTTTAGCCGGTGGTCGTTGGTCGGGCATCGGCTGGTCATCACGTTGAAGGACAGCCAGTGGATCAGTGATGCAATGATCTTCACAGCAACCGGAACTGGGTCTGTTTGTCTCATGGTCCTCGTGGTTGAGGACGAGACAGGGAGAGAAAAACAGAATTCTATTAGCGTAGGGGCCGTTCGCATGCAATGCAAGTGTCAAACATTATAGTGGTTCAAGTCGGCTCGGTTCCAGACAGGCTAACTATTGCGGCATAAGTATATTACCCATATGAGGTATGTGAGTGCTTTGTTCTGGACAAACTAACTACTGCGGGAAATGTACATTTACTGGACATTTTATGTGAATGCTTTGTTAAAGAAGAATGTCTTAAGTTTAGATTTAAATTGATCGACTGTGTCTGATACTCGAACAGTATTTGGTAAATCATTCCAGAGCTCAGGGGCTAAGTAGGAAAAGGATCTATCTATAATCTTGTGACCCCAATTAAATACAGCTGAAGCAGCTAATCAATGTTTTCAGGGTTGCTTGATAATTACAGACAGGTGTGTAGGAGCAAAGTTGGAGACACCTGACCTAGAGTTTTATGGAAACAGATTTCTGCCTAAACCCTTTCAATTTAAAGAGCCAGTAAGATGCCAATTTTAAGCATCCTATCACTGTTTATGGGGTAGTTTCCCGGACAGGGATTAGCTTAAGCCAGGACTAGATCTTAGTTGAATTAGGAAATATAACTAGTTTTAACAAACATGCCTTACTAAAAGCATTACATGTGTGCATTTTTAAGGCAAAACAAAGGCCACTGATGTATTTTAAGATATGTCAGAGCAAGTTGTTGTCAGTTTGGACAGCTCTTACATTTATTTTAGTCTAGGACTAGTCCTATAAGTCCCGGACAACAGGTTTAAATGCATGCAAGGTCAAAAAATGTCATTTTATCAAAATATACATTTAAAATTTAAATTAATTTTTCAGATATCCCCAAACGATTCGTGTGAAGTCATTCACCAACTCAGTCTTCCTAAACCCCACCTTTCAGTAGCCTACTCTGCTCTGATTGGTCAACTGACACAGTCTCCGCACAGATCAGTGGCACAGACCAACAATAGTGCAACATGTATTGACCTAGTGCTAACATGATTTACTGAGAAGACATTATCCACATCAATACATATCATTCATCATTAATCCAAGCAATAAAAACGATGATAGAAACTAACAATTTTACACTCATTTAAATATTTATGTAAGCTAACTGAACCATAGCAAATCTTTAAGTGAGCATGCATTAACCGCATGCTAACGTGCCTCTTTGACAGTAAATTTAGAGTTTAAACAACAACATCAATACACATCATCCAGGTTATAAAAACGACGACAGACATTAACATTTTTACACTTATTTGAGCAAGTATGAAACTGAAAACACAGCGTGATATGATGAGGCAGGAGATTCAATCCATATGACGACTTGTTTCAGCGATTCAGAGTCGACTCCCTACTTTAGAAGCCAATAACTTAATCGAGCACTTTTGGATTCAACTACTTTGCACATTGTTTACATTGATGGACAGCTACATGACACACTGCAATACAGATCAGTTTCGATTTTGGATCTGTGTGGCTCTTTAAATTGCATAAATTATAGACAAGTTTCATTTAACATAATTGAATTATTTTTATGGCATATTTTTAAAAATATATATTTTCAAAGAGCGAATTTTTGGTTCTGAATGTTGAGACTGTTAATAGTCAGTTTAAAAAAATACAACTTCATTTTTATAAGATAAAGAGGAAATTCAGAACACCAAATTCAATTTTCTGAAATTCAAAACGCAGAAATTCAGATGGTAAAGAAAGTGGCTCAGAGGTCATGCTTCCGGGTTGCAAAGGGAAGAGTAGTAAATTTTGGGAAAGTCGAATGGACAGCTCCATACAGACAAATGCTAATATGCTTTGACTTTGTTCTGTTATCACTCCAGGAAATTAAATTAAGTTTGAAACTTGCATTTGTGCAAATGTATCTTTCAGTTATCTTGTCCATTAAGAGAAAACGTTCCCTGTCAATGGAGAAATCTGTCTTCATAGGGATTAGGCATGCACTGTGTAAAACGTCAGATTATGAATACACAGGGTTACCTCTTAACCCCTGGTTAAATATGAACAGTGTGAAATGTGAAACATACTGTAGCCCAGGATGGTTTAGAATAACCTGGGGTTAACTATTTGCAGTGTGAAAAGCCCTTATGTGGGGACCATAGGTTGGACCATTTTAAATACAATAATCTACTAACAACAAACAACATACATACAACAACAATCACAATTTTAAGTGTTAGAAAACAAAGTTACTTTGCTTAATTGATTTTATTTACTGCATATGTAATGTCTCATTAACTGAAATTCTGACATTTATATTGTTGTCCTGTACATTTAGGCAAAACATGTCACATCAGATGGAGATTATGTTCTACAGAATCTACAGTCTGGTGAAAAGTACTGTGTTAGAGTAGTTCCTATAATAAATTCCAATCGCAACACTCAGTCCTCAGATTGGCAGTGTGAATACACTAGCAGAGAAGCACAAAGAGAAGGTAAGAAATATTACATTGATTTGCATTGATAAAATGTCTTCGTTAGCAAGATGATGAATATTGCCTTAAAGGTTTTTTGTTGTTTATATGTCTATGTGGTGTTTTATCACAAACTATGTGGAAATTTATCATTCAACACCATTGCTGAGTTTTTTCCCATAAAATTAGAGTTTATCAAAAACTCATTACCCATTCCCGTGGTTTGAAATCGTCTTGGTTTTCTATGTCACAAATGTAACCAATTACATCAACACAGTTGAACGAGTGGATCAGTAAAGGAAGCAAGCAAAGGAAACGAGGATGCACAAATAAGAATGGAGTGTCAGTTACGTTAGACTTGAAGGAGTGTAGTAAGATGAGGCAAGTTATTCATGTATACGCCTCTATGATTTCCACAATGCGGAAAACGCGAACAGAATCACAGAATCCAAATGCACGAAAATTTTTCCTTTTGTGTAATGTTGGACGCGCATGCAGGTTTCGTCAAAGCCTGGAACACAGCAGACAAAATAGGTACAGTATACTGTACTTTCTTCCAGTGTCCGCACAGCTTTTAAAGTATATTTACAGGACATTCACAAATTCAGGAAAGCTGAGAAAAACAGCAGATCCACCACTGAAGTTACTGTATTAGTGTGTGACTGTGCATTCCCGCAGCAACGCAAAGCTCTTGAAATCTATTTATCAGCGTATATAGCTCGCATAAGAAAAACAACGCGTGATCACTGAACTGAAATTATTTCTTGTGTAATGCTCGGGATACATTGCACAATTTTTTGCTGTCCCAGACGAAAGATTTTCATTGTAAAACCATGGTGACAGTGCGCTAACGTGTGACGCAGCTGGCAAAGCTTCCGTGTCATCATCGTACAGTCTACATGCTTGTCGTATCAGAGTTTAAACGATCCATGTCACACAGTGTGATAAGGTAATGATCTTATAGGAGTGCAAAAATCCTGCAGTGTATTCCGGGCTTTAGTGAACATAAACAGCTGGACGTTTTGAAATTTAAGGCAGTCTGTATTGGGTCTTAAGGTGACAGTAGCCTGCTGCTTTCTATGTCAGAAATGCTCATTACACACCAAAAATGAAAATCACTCACTACTATTACCTGAACAAATTTTGCAGTTGTACATTTAACTCATACAGTGAGTGCCTTTAAATTTGAGAGGAATAAAGGTTTGTCATTTATCATGATAATTATCAATAGCGACTGATCTGGAAAAAAATCATGATATTTTTTGCCCATTTCGCCCAGCCCTACCTGTAATGCTTCAATAGGTATTTGCATTTCACTGTTACAGTGACTCCACGTTATCGAGTTCGCTTTAGTTTAAAATATAACACTGTCACAGTACGTCGGACACACCACACTGGTTCAGTACTTCAGGCTTTACAACAGTTGTCAAGTTTAAAACACTGCTACACTATGCCGAACGATCACAAGTAGATTTGGAGAACTTTATATGTAAAAATGTTTGAAGATGTATGTGAATTTGTATTTTCTCTCTCTGCAGTGTTATACTTGGTGAGTTGGTCATTGGGAGCTGTTTCGTTTGGATTAGGTGTGCTGGTGCTAGCAGGCATTCTGTTTTACATTGGATGTCTGTATAAGCTCAAGACACTTCCTGAAGCACTGGTAAATCCTCATTAGATTTTGGTCATACTGCCCACCCCTAATAGATATCACGAACGATAGGATTAATTTTATATCATGATAATGATTTGCATCACTGTAAAGTTTTAATAAGGTTTATAAGGTTTATTAAAATCTTTAATACCGTTGAATTTTTATAATTCTTGTTACCAATATCAATCAAAAAAATGTATACAAGCATAAAAAGAAGACTAAAAACAAACAAAACTAAAGCTCACTGAAACAGTCTGTGAACACTCTAGAAAAGTGATTTTAGTCAAGAGCAGTAAAATTTTCTCTCAACGCTGTTTGATTATGATGAATGACAGATCAGGCCGTGTTTATGAGGATACTTGCAAAGACGGGCATTTTGATGCATATATATGTGTATTTAATGCCAATAAAGTGGCAAAAATCTTAACGAGCTTAATGAGCAGCGGATGCGTGGCTTGAACGTATGGGGAGCCAATTCTGCCATATTCATAAATAAATAAATACATAAATAAATATACAAGGAAATGTAAAAAAACAAAAATACAGAAATAAATAAAGAAATATATATACATGGAAATGTAAAAAAACAAAAATAAATGAGTATTTATATCTGTATTTCTTTATTTATGTATAATTGTATTTTTTCACACTATTATTTATTTATTTATTCATTTATTTATACATTTATTTATTTTTACTTTTATTTATTTTCACATTTATTTATGTATAAATGTATTTATGTCTACACGTATTTATTTATACATTTATATATTTCTATATATATTTATTTCCACATTTATTTATTTATACATTTATTTATTTATTCTTTTCTTCGTCTGTATGCTAATGAGGGGGGCGTGTTTTACCTCAGACTTAACAATCGATCTCTGAGTGCCAGTGCTGAAGCTTTGAGGCCACAGTGACACCTGGTGGTGTGAAAAGCGAACAAAGTTGCACATGGAGTGAATGACTTGGAGATGTGTAATATCCAAAACCTTATTTCAAGTTTTAAATCATTTTGTGTCACCATAACTGTGTATATATAGGGTCACTATTAGAGCCCGACCGATTTATCGTTTTGCCGATTTTATCGGCCGATATGAGCATGTCGCAGATATATCTGTATCGGCGTATAAGCCGCAGATATGAAGCCGATATGAACATTAAAACATTAAATGCTTTTGAAAGATGTAAGTACTTGTTTGGCCAGCAGAGCGCACCCTATTGGTTGCTAATGGCGACCCAGGTCACTCACTGGAGTGACACCAGCCAATCCCCCACCCCTTTCACTTCAGTCAGTTCAGGTGGTGGCAGTCACGCAGTTTCTTTACAACATTATACACCTGGTATTAAGATGCACTTTGGTCGATTGGATTATGAGTGTGCGAGAGAGACACATTCCTGTTTACATTTGGTGTTTTTAATCCGTCGCTTTTGTCCACTTGTGAGTTGTTTAAAACGCAAGCGGAAGAAATGACGCGAGGCGGAGAAAGGACGCGCTTAAACTGACGCGCAGTCTGTGGGAGTACAGCTGCTTGTGTTGTTAATTTAGCGAGGGTGTAGACGCTTTAGTTTTATAAAAGTTTAAAGTCCCGACAGAACACTGTGGGTTTGTGTTATAAAAACGTTGTGCAGTACATTAAACATAAGCCTACATCATTATATTGTCAGTAAGTCAAGCATTGTCGTCTGAACGGTAAGTTTCTATTTAATTTGTGAAGTATAACTTACTGTAAAGCTAATAAACAATGACTTTATAAGTTTCTATTTTTTAAAATAAGCCCAATATAACATTATTCTCGTCAAAACTGACAATTATTTAAGTTATATGTATTTTGTTTTGTTTGTGTTTTAAAGTTATTTATAATAAGTCAAATTTACTGTTTTGTGCACTTATATCAGAATCATTTTGGATAATAAAGTTTATTGTTAACTTGTAAAACACACCTGCCTATATTACATATCTTTATCACGTCATTTTAAGTGTTTGTTCACCACATTTGTGAGTGATGTGATCATTACAAAAAAGTATTTATATATAGTATATTCTGTTAATGTATAGTGTATTCTATGTACAATACTGTAGTAGTATAATATACTGTAGTATATGTGTACTGTACTATAATATGCACATAAAGAATATCGGCCGATATATCGTTATCGGTCTTTTTTTACTCCCTAATATCTGTATCGGCATCGGCCCCAAAAAATGCATATCGGTCGGGCTCTAGTCACTATACATAGCATACATACTGTACTCAGTACATGGCCGTAAATCGCCATCCGGTTGTGATTTCTAAAATGTCTTGGCACACATAAATATCAAAATGCACGTTATCAACATATCTGATGACAGACCCTTGTAAATGGACAGTATGCTCCAGGGCATTTACATTAAATGTTATTAATAGTGCAAAATGATTTAAAACTTGAAATAAGGTTTTGGATATTGCACATCTCCAAGTCATTCACTCCATGTGCAACTTTGTTCGCTTTTCACACCACCAGGTGTCAATGTGGCCTCAAAGCTTCAGCACTGGCACTCAGAGATCGATTGCTAAGTCTGAGGTAAAACACGCCCCCCTCATTAGCATACAGACGAAGAAAAGAATAAATAAATAAATGTGGAAATAAATATATATAGAAATATATAAATGTATAAATAAATACGTGTAGACATAAATACATTTATACATAAATAAATGTGAAAATAAATAAAAGTAAAAATAAATAAATGTATAAATAAATGAATAAATAAATAAATAATAGTGTGAAAAATACAATTATACATAAATAAAGAAATACAGATATAAATACTCATTTATTTTTGTTTTTTTACATTTCCATGTATATATATTTCTTTATTTATTTCTGTATTTTTGTTTTTTTACATTTCCTTGTATATTTATTTATGTATTTATTTATTTATGAATATGGCAGAATTGGCTCCCCATATGAACGCTCCTCTCACACAGAAACAGCATGTGTTTTTAGCACAGTTTTTTGTATTCAAATCAATGGCTTCAAATCACCTGATGTAAAACTCCGGTGCTTAAAAGGTGTACAAACGTTATATTTTTGTGACCACTCACACAGCAAGGTGACATGGGCGTGTAAACTCAATAGAGGTTATCATACCTACCGGTTTATCATACCTACCCCTAATCATATGTGATTTGCTATTTAAATTAGATTTTTTTCAGACCATTTCATTTGCATCATTACTTTTGTGACTCATTTATGAAGTACATTAGAAAATCTTTTTTTTTTAAGTTTGTTAATTAAATAAGGTTGCTGAGTCTTAAGTTGTTAAAGTTAACTTTAAACATTAACTTTAAAAATTAACAGAATGCCTTTTGATTCTATGTATAATGTTAATTTCTCTCTCTCTCTCTCTCTCCTTAAATTCAGAGTAATATAGTTCAAACATACTACTTGACCCCTGAAAAGACAATGACTGAGAGTGTATTACTGACTGATGCTCAGCTGAAAATTTTAAAATGTTATCCTACCAAAAACAGTCCTTTACTGAATCTTGATCATGGGCCACCTAAAGAGCAACATGAAGATGATGATAACGTTGGTCAAAAGGTCAGTCTGATTACTCTATGGTAAAAACATTCACAATTGTCATGTAAAAAGTTTATAAAATAGTTTTCTTACATTTGCACTCAAGGAAAGGATGTGTTAACTTTACCACATTGTTTTGTGTTATCCACATTATGTGTCATTTCGTGTTGATTTTGAGTTCAAATAAATAAAAGGGACAACACGAGATGTGTTAAAACAACACAAAGTGTGTTGTTTCAAAAATAACACAAGAGGTGTGTTAAGTTAAGGACAACACATTAGATTTGTTGTGTTTAACTAGACACAATGGGCCCTATCTTGCACCCAGCGCAATTGACTTATGCCTAGCGTACACCAAAGGATTTTCACAGTCCCAGACTAAAGACCGGCAGTCTTTAGGAATCTAACTGGAGTCTCGGCGTGCTCCCGTCGTCTCGATCGTTAACTGTGAGGTGATAATCTGCAGTCGGCGACCGGATTTATGCCAGTCTTTCTTTAGTCTTTCATATCAAACATGTTTGATATTATCCCAAGTCCCAGCGTAGTCTCATGACGTAAAACAATCAACAACCAATAAACTCGTTCTCCGGAAACAGGAAGCCATCAGTCACAACAAAGAAACATGTCGACGGACGTGGAAACACAACAAGCGCGAAGTAGGCGAAAATGGACCGTGGATAAAGAGGAGCGCATTTATGAGCGGTGGGCAGAGCAGCCGTGTCTTTTTGATGTAAACTGCCATTCATACAGAGTGGAAAAAGAAAAGAAGTGGAGCGATATTGCCTGTATGTGTTAACATGCTAAATCTACCACTCTATTGAATGGCATAACGTGCTAATGTTTTCTGGTATGTGCTTACATTCTTCACACCGCAAGCGTGAGCAACGCGTAAGCGGCGCGTGTTTTTTTTCGGCGCCCATGTTAACAAGTTAAAGCACAAGCACGTACACCGCACGCGTGCGGTCATACATGTGACGCCATAAATGTGTGTTTCAAACAGTCATGACTTTGAGCAATGTAAAAGAAAGCAATGAAATATTTAAAAACATCAGAAGACTGCGCTTTCATTCATTCTCTGCCCAGCAAATGAGTCCTCATATAGCTTAATACTGTTCAGAGAAACAGATAACGTACATCAATACATCTAAATCTTATGCTTAAAATGTTGACGGGAAACACGATCGACTGCTTCATGCTGTCAATCACTGAGTGATTTTTTTTTATTTTATCTTAAAACGTAAGAACAACAGATTTAATAAAGTGCCAAGGGCTTTTTATGTCTATAATTGTGTATTGTATCTATATCTGTCATTACACGAACCAGAACAGCACGAAAACAGTGTGGGTTAAACAAATCACAGCTATATAAATTACACTGACCGTCAAAAACCGTCTTGAAGAGGTTTTGCTCATTAATGCATATAAAATAATGTGAACTTGAGATTTTTATACTGTTATTACAGTTTTTCTCAGTCGCTTGGTACATTTCTCGAATCATACTCACAATTTGCAAAACAGTAAGTGCATTTCTCAAAACAATTCGGACAAGTAGCAAAACACCATGGATAACCTGCAAAAGCCACTCTCTTACTCAAAATTCATCTCTCAAATATCTGTGTCAATGAACATGTCATTGCCATCAGAATGACAAGTCAATGTGTCATTGTGTATGGATAAGACAGTCAAATTGTTTAGTCACGTTGTCAATATAACAGTTTACTCTGAAGTGATTTCCTGATGTAAACTATCGCTAAAGTTTTGACGACAAGTATTGTAAATTGTAATTTACACCTTAGTGTAAGTTATGTGGGAGTTTGATTGCAAGAGACTAAACAGAATTTACATTTACGCTTTTACTGTTTGTACTGTAACTCATTGACAAACCATGTCATTGCCATACAGAAAGGAAAAGACAGCATTGCATAGCCCAAAGAAAAAAAGTAGAAATGTGAACATTGAACAATATCTTTAGGGAAAACTGTACATGCAGTGCTGTCTTACACTGAAGTCCTTCCTATACCTCCTGACCCAGCAAGCATGTTTGGCTAACAAGGCTAAATTTGGGCTGCCAGTGAAAGTCTAATAGACATCTAACCATAGCCAAAAAATAGACAATGCAAATACTTTTAGATCATGTAAAAGAAATGAAAGCAAACAACACCTGTTGGAATATCATACATCTTCAAGTTATTTTGGCAAAAATGGCATGTAACCAAATTCAAGGTTATTTAGGGTAGAAGTGGGTTACTCATAGCTGGACTATATTGGGTCTATAATTAGCCGTCATTTCAACATCTCAGTTTTTGCTTGCTGGGGACGTTTCTGTCTGTTAGAGAAAGTCAAGATTCACCTGGGAGCAATTTACCAAGTCAGGACAGATTTAGAAAAAACTTCTAATAGAAATTTATAAAAAAATATGTTGGACCGGCACAATTATGAGAACTGTATTATGAGAACTTGTTCAATAATTTTGCATGTAAAGACTTGTACTATGAACTGGTGCCTAAATGTTGTGGGGGGTAAGACTATTCAACAGAGACCCATTATAATACATTTTGATCAACATGACATAAGCAATCGATAATGTAGGAAAAAGCAGAGAACATAATCATTTGCATGGATGTACCAAAGCATTTGCAACTTGTTCAAAGAAATAAGAAACTGCTTTTTTGATGTGCGCAAGTGACACAATGATGTGAGAAATGAACAAGTACTTTTGAGAATTTCAATTCTGATCTGAGAATTGTACCAAAGCGACTGAGAAAAACTGTAAACTGCACAGTATGGGCTGCAAACGCAGCTGGTGTGAAAGCACAATAGACACGTGCATACATTTTTGTTAAATCACTGCTGAGCATGATGATAAAAAGCTAAAATAATCTTGTTGTAGTCTTGTAAATAGTGTCACTACAAGATTCAGTGTTTGTAAAATCTTTAGTCTGAGACTTAAAACTGTGAACCCAAGTCTTTAGATGTGAGCTGATAATCTTATAAAGTCTTTTCTAAATCTTTTCAAAGTCTTTAGGTGTACACAAAGCATTAGTCAGTGACGCATGTATCATTTCGTATTTTACACCGGCGCAGAGCGGGTTTTTCCCTCCACAGACGCACCTCGGCAAACTAGGGAATGAACTTGCGCTCCCTGGGCGGTTCAGCGCAAAAAAGGAGGCGTGTTCCGGCGCAAACCATCTCTTATGCTATTTTGCAGTTTCAAAAAACAATTGCGCTACTAACCAAAAAAAAAAATAGTCTAAAGTCAGTGGCACGTTGCGCGTGGTTCATTATGCTATTTTAAGGGCGCATGCTTGACCATAATGTATAGCGTGCACAACGCACACACACTTTGCTTATCTAATCTACACAGATGCAACAGTTATTTTTGCAAATCATAAATTGTTACAATAAAAAATATTAACACATGAGATAAGGAAAATCATAGTGGTGAGCATTGTGGTGATAGTTTTTATTTATTGTGTGGCTGCTAGTTTTTATTTATTGTGTGGCTGCGTTAAAATACTCATGCAAATAACGATTAAAATATTTTCATAAGTTGTGTGGCTGTATTACGTTTATTTTATGTAAATAAATAATAATTAAAATGTTTTCATAAGAAACCTTAATGTATATGAACTTGATTTGTAAGTTGTAACGGGGCGTGCTTTGAAGAAAGCAAGTGAGAGGGTGAATCCATTTGCAAAAGGTGTTTATTTGAAAAATCCCAAAAAGGGCCAGCAAACATATCCATAAAGGGTGATCGAAAAACGTAATCCAAATCAGGCACAAGGTCAAGGCAGGCAGAGTTCCATCAAAAATCCAAGTAAACAGGCACGGGTCAAACACAGGCAGATATACAGGCAGAATACAGATAACAAATAACAGATACAGAGTACAGCGAAACAGGTTGGTTGGGCTAAGCATTAATCAGCAGGGAACAGGTGTACAGGAAGTGACTTAAATACAAAAACAAACAGGAAGTGTGAAGCGTAACATGGCATGATGAGTTTCAAAATAAAAGTCCAAACAGAGCAGAGAATCAAAATACAAGAATAAATAACAAAAATACACAAAATACAAGAATATACAAGACAAAACCTTACAGAATCCCCCCTCTAAAGGGCGACTCCCGAAGCCCAACATTCAAAAAACAAAGTCCAAACAGAGGGTGGGCGGGCGGGCCAGGACCTCTTGGCAAGGCAGGGCAGTTCGTAAGAGGTCCTGGGTCATGAGGCCAGGATGGTCCAGGGTCGTGGGGCCAGCATGGTCCCGGATCATGAGGCAGATGTAGGCCTGGGTCAGGGGGCAGGTGTGGGCCTGGGCCATGGGGCAGGTGTGGGCCTGGGCCATGGGGCAGGAGAGGGCCTGGGCCATGGGGCAGGTGTGGGCCTGGGCCATGGGGCAGGTGTGGGCCTGGGTCATGGGGCAGGCTAGGACCTGGGTCATGGGGCAGGCTGGGACCTGGGTCATGGGGCAGGCTGGGACCTGGGTCATGGGGCAGGCTAGGAGCAGGATCATGGGGCAGGCTGGGACCTGGGTCATGGGGCAGGCTAGGAGCAGGATCATGGGGCAGGCTTGGACCTGGGTCATGGGGCAGGCTTGGACCTGGGTCATGGGGCAGGCTTGGACCTGGGTCATGGGGCAGGCTTGGACCTATATTATGGAGCAGGAATAGGCCTGGAACACAAGGAGAGGAAGGGTACGAGCACACTTCGGCCTCCGCCTTGGTGTCCTCTGCCTCCTTCCTGTGTCCGGGTACTACCCCCCCCCCCAAAAAAAAAAACTTGGGAAAGCTTCCACTGTCCAAGGTGGCGATATTTCAGATGGTGCACCAGACGAATCAGGTGAGCCAGGTGAATCAGATGAGCCAGGTGAGTCAGATAAGACAGGTGAGCCAGGTGAATCATGTGAATCAGGTGAGACAGACGAATCAGATGGGACAGGTGAATCAGGCAGGACAGACGAATCAGATGAATCAGATGGATTAGATGAATCAGAAGAATCAGAGGAGTCGGGCGGATCAGGTGGATCGGGTGAATCAGGCAGATCAGGTGAATCAAGCAGGTCAGGTGAATCAGGCAGATCAGGTGAATCAGATGAGTCGGGCAGATCAGATGAGTCGGGCAGATCAGATGAGTCGGGCAGATCAGATGAGTCGGGCAGATCAGATGAGTCGGGCAGATCAGATGAGTCGGGCAGATCAGATGAGTCGGATGGTTCAGATGCAGGGCCTTGAGAAACCTCGGGAATAACAGAGCAGAAGGCAGACCAGACGCACCACATGGCTATGGCAAATTCAGGCAATATTGATTCAATGAAACATACCTCTGTGGCCGTTGGTTCAGGCAGGGTGGCCATCTGGACGTCAGGTGCTGGGTGAGTAGTAGCCCTCATGAGTGCAGGTGTGGTGGTGATGATGGCTCTCTGTAATTCAGGTGCAGGGATAACGGTAGCTCTCTCAACAACAGGTGCGAGTGCAAAGACAGGCAGGATGGCGGCCATTTTGGGAACAGGCAGGATGGCGGCCATTTTAGGGACAGGCAGGATGGCGGCCATTTTGGGAGCAAGCATGGTGGCGGCCGTTTTGTGATCAGGCATGACTTTAACAGGTTTGGGCAGAACGGGTATATCATGGCTTGGTGTGTTATGAATGCTCACCGGAGGTGTATCCACAACACCCACAGTGAAAGGTGAGCCACATAACAACAGGGCGTGATCGATATACTGTTCTAATGTCCAGTGTGGTGTATGGAGTGGCATGGAACGGGCAATGTCGCGATTTAATCCACAGTAAAAAATGTCCTTCAAAAATGAATCTTTAAAGTTCACCAGACCAGATAGTTCACAGAACTTTTCAACAAAATCCTCAATAGGTTTGTTACCTTGGCGAAGACCAACAAGACGATCCGCTGGAGTCATGCTGCTGGTGGGAAATTTCCAACCTCCGCTGGATTCCGGTTTAGGCTGATTAATCTGTAACGGGGCGTGCTTTGAAGAAAGCAAGTGAGAGGGTGAATCCATTTGCAAAAGGTGTTTATTTGAAAAATCCCAAAAAGGGCCAGCAAACATATCCATAAAGGGTGATCCAAAAACGTAATCCAAATCAGGCACAAGGTCAAGGCAGGCAGAGTTCCGTCAAAAATCCAAGTAAACAGGCACGGGTCAAACACAGGCAGATATACAGGCAGAATACAGATAACAAATAACAGATACAGAGTACAGCGAAACAGGTTGGTTGGGCTAAGCATTAATCAGCAGCTAACAGGTGAACAGGAAGTGACTTATATACAGAAACAAACAGGAAGTGTGAAGCGTGACATGGCATGATGAGTTTCAAAATAAAAGTCCAAACAGAGCAGAGAATCAAAATACAAGAATAAATAACAAAAATACACAAAATACAAGAAAATACAAGACAAAACCTTACATAAGTGTACTTTGGGGTTGGACCTTGCTTGCGTTTCTTGGCTTTCAGCGGTGAGGGTGGACGCAGCGATGTCCTCTGTTGGCGCAGGTCATGTGTAGAGGCAGATCCACCTCCCGTTACATGGCGTGCCCAATTTATGCTGGCAAGCTTGGGATTCCCCCATCTCCTGACATCATTGTAGCGCTTCGCGAAACAATGGGGATGTCAGCTGATGAGACAATTCTGGCTATTTCCTCTCACGCCTGTTTAACCGACGCTGATTTGGGCGGGTATCTCCTATCCCCATACAAAACAACTTCTCTGTCTTTGACTGCTCTTACAAGTACGTGGGTCTCCTCGGCTGCAAACCGCTCCTGGCGTGCGCCTGGTAAATCCGTCGTAATAATAGCAACCCGCCATGGAACTTGCGCACTTGCGTTTAAAGGGAATGTTGGTTAGCGTTCTGATTGGTTTATTTGACGTTACGCCCAAACCACACCTATGAATAATGAACCTACTTCAGACCAACCCCTTATTGATTTGCGCCTGACGCAAGAGTTATTTCTCCCGCCGGGAAAATAGCAACAGGGCCCAAGATCCGCCCACAAAGTCACTTGCGCTTTGCACTTTCGTTTCAGATCGTTAAAATAGGGCCCAATATGTGTTATTTTAACACATTCGTTTTAAGAGTGTGGTTATGTGAATTTTACAGCACTGAGGGTGGTGAACCAACAAGGAGTAGTCTAGATTAAATTAGACTACTCCTAATCTAAATCTAGATTAAGTTAAGGTGTATTTAATAATTCTGTTTTACTAAACTTCCAACCTTGTTTGCGGTTAGGTGCAAGGTTACATAGCAGTGGCAGTCTAATCGTAAATTCATTCAAAATATGTGTTAGGAGTGTCATGTTTGTTGCTTGTCTTGTCAAAATAAGTGCCTGCTGCACACGTGTTGAAGGGTTTGTTCACAAAATACTCGCAAGACACTTACTTAACACTAAACTCTGATTACACGAGACTAAGCGAGTATCTGGCAAATGCGAGCATAGAAAATCATACTTTATTATTTCATCTCATTCATTCATATCATACAAGAACGAAAAGAAAAGAAACAGGAAGAAGAAGAAAATCTTATAATACCTGTCACTTATGTATGCAGTCAAAACAAAAAAACAACAACAATAAAAAAGAAAAAAAAGAAACTACATAAATGAGTCAACCCCACTCCTTACCACAACCACCAAAAATGATCAATACCACCTATCTTTACATTTAATTATCATCCTCTTAATCATATTAGTCATAATTTTTTTTATAACCTTCCAAAATATTTTTCTTATACAGGTTCTTAAATTTACAAATACTTTTGCAGCATTTCAGTTCATAGTCCAAGGTATTCCACAATTTAACTCCATAAATGGACAAACACCTCTGCTTTTGCGTGGTACGTGCAAAATGAATTTTAAAATAATACTGCCTTCTGTTGCCATAATCTTCTGATACCAAAAAAAAAATTAATTTTGTATATCCATAGGCAAAACTCTTTGCTTAGCTTTCCACATAAAAGTCAAAATCTTCAAATCAACCAGATCTTTAAATTTTAGAAGTCCAGATTTTATATTATAACTATTATTGTGTTCTCTATAGCCTAACTTATTAATAATCCTTAAAGCTTTTTTTGTAACAAATAAAGAGGTTTTGTATTAGTCAGGTATGTATTACCCCAGACTTCTATGCAATAACTAAAGTATGGAAAAATTAGGGAATTGTACAACATCAGCAATGTAGAATAATCTAAAACATCTTTAACTTTATACAAGACCACAATACTTTTACAAATTTTATTCTTAATATATAATATGTGATCTTTCTAATTCAATTTTTCATCCAAAATAACACCTAAAAATTTTATCTCATTAACTCGTTCTATATCATTTCCTTGAATTGATATTCTTACCTTTTCCTTTTTTTTACAATTACCAAAAATCATGTATTTAGTTTTTTCCCAATTTAAACATAGTTTATTTTTATCAAACCACAGCATCCCTTTTATCATAAACCATTTAGACACTTGTGCAGCAGACATGTATTTTGACAAGACACATGATGCACATGGTTACCTGACGTGCCAAACACATATTTTGAGATGATGAGCCACACACATGATGGGCTAAATACATGTTGTGACGAGCTTCGCATCGTGTGCCCTCAAAAAAGAAGTAATTGGCCGCCACTGGTGGCAACCCACCCACTTTTGGGATAACAAACAGTTTTGCCTACTCCATACAGTAAAATAAGAAACATTACATTGCAAACAAAAAAGTATAGATGAACACTTCAAAAAAACGTTACTTAAATTAATAAACATCACTGCCTTTTTGTTTTTGTATAGCTGGGAATGAACAGGCTTTCCCTTCTATTGAACCTATATACACTATACACTTTTATCTATACTTTAGGCTATTATGTATTGCAATAGCTTAAATATGCAGTATATACACAAATGAGCTGCTACTTAAAGTAAAACAGACAAAATGCTAAGCGGAAAGAATATATCCTTTTTCATGAAAATTTAGGTAAAAAAATCAATCCCAAGTGTCATACCCTTAAATGTAAATGCATTTAGGAAATCTTACATTTAAAATATAATTTTGCTACAGATTTTGCATAACTATACAACAACACTGTATTTAAATGGCATTCAAACTGGTGGGAAATGGTAGCCTGACGTTGTCATACTCAATTCTAGTCAGAATTTGAGTCTGATACCGCTCCATTGGACAGTTTGTGCCTAACAAGAGAGGAAGAACAGCTTGTGCAGCTGCTATCCTCTCCTAGACGGCGACCCCTGTTTCGATCTGAGACCTACGTGCGCTACTAGGTGCACTACAGCGGTGCTTATGTTGGGGTTTGTTTAGACCCGTACACATTCACAGGGTGCAACGCTGTTCCCTCTTATGAAATGCGCATCCTGCTATCTTGGTTGCCCATTTGGGGATGTACCTGTAGTTTTTGCACCATTCTGAAAGTCCACTTTTCATCATTACCATTCAAATCTAGCTCAATCCAACTTTTATTCCTTGTTAAACTGGGTAACTGACTTCCTGAATATTCCATGTAAATGTCAATATTATAATTATTTTTACAGGAAGACACAGATGATGATGAAGAAGAAAACAAAGAAGATGAGGAAGACAATTGCACGTACATGGATCGCATAATTAACCACAGTAGTCTTAGAACTACTGAAATTGGAGAGAACTGTATAGTTTCATCTCTGCCCCTGCTATACAGTTCTGGTATCTGCTATACAGGGAATAAAATACCATTGCATTTCAGTGTAACTAGACTGTCCCAACATATCCAAAGTGATGAAGATGAGTATAAGGAGGAAGTGGTGGCAGGAGTGTCCAGGGAAAATCAGAACCTTCCTAAATTAAGACTTGAGCCAGAGGGAAGTGCAGATGCTACAGGGGACATCAACTTATTATCTGTCACTTTGAGATCTTTTGGACCAGAGGAAGATGGGAAAGATTGGCATAAGAAAGAGCTATGCAAACTTCAAGAAGAATTCTACACAATCCCACCATCTGTACAGACAGAAGAGAAAACAGAAGATCCAATAACAAAGGAAAGCCAAATGCATTTTTCTTTGTGTTCCTATGATTCAGACATAATATCAGGATATATAGCAACCTACACAGGAGGTATGCATAAACAAAATAGTTGCACAACTGAGGAGACTGATTATTGTGATACAGGCTATATAACACGGTAAAGACTCTTTTATTTGTTTATTTAAAGGATAAATAATGTGGTTGAACAAGTTGGAATGAATCATTAGTCTAGGGCAGGGCTATTCAAATCTTACCCTGGAGGGTAATCAAACACACCTGAGCAAGCTAATTAAGGGCTGTTTCTCAATATGCGTTCTTCAGCGATCTTGCGTCCTCGTGTCCTCGCTCTACGTCATCATTAACGGTCGAAGTTCATTCCAATTCTCAAGAACGCAAGGACAGAGGACGCATGAAAATACCCGGATGTGTTCTTGATATCGAGGATGCATCGAGTGCAGCCTTGCTGAAATCGCTTTACGCCCCAGAAGTCATTGCGGCTAAACTTCCGAGTTCGTTCTTCCCAGGTCGCCTGGCAAGACCGATCTCCACGAGGACGCAAGTCCGTTCTTTGCGTTCTTGGAATTGAGAAACAGCCATTGTCTTCATGATCACTAGACAATCACAGGTGGTTAGGTTTGATTAGGGTTGGACCTAAACAATGCAGTGCTCCTCCAGGGTAAGATTTGAATAGCCCTTTGTCCTCTGACTGAATTGTCACTGACCTCAATTTAAATCAATCAATGGCGCTATTTCCCACTCGCTGAATGTAAGAGATAGGGTACGATAAACAACATGTGAAAACGATTTGTTGGTTCAACTTTATAAGTTACCTGGTTGCCTTAAAATGTTAAGTTATTCGACTTAAAATATTAATTAACGCGAAAAAGACAAGTGTGTCTCTTTGTGTAAACTAATATTTTTAAGTCAAATTAACTCATTTTAAGGCAACCATGTAACCTACTTTTTCATGTGAACTTATAAATGTTTATTTACAGTGTAGGTAAGTTTTTTTGTTTTTTTTTAATTGTCCTGGGGTGTGACACACATTATACAAATATTACATTCAATATTAATATTGCAAATTAAAATGTATCAACCAAATATATAAATGAGAAAAGTGCATTGGGCATCATTTTATAACTGGATGCACATGATTATCTATTTGTAACATATCTGGATAAAAATGATATCATTGTAGATCGTGAATAATGCTGGTCTTACAGTTACCCATGGCATAAAATTTTAGATGCAATGTCGTATGCTGTATTTTTGTTTTCTGTTCAAAAATGTGTGCCAACAAAACCAAAACTATGAATTGTGTTCAGAGACGATTCACAGTGACTGCATGTGCAAATCACATCTTTATGGAAGGATTTTCAACAAAAGTGTATGACTTCCATGCTGAAAAATCCAGCATTGTGGGTTCAGCATAAGGTATGATTTGCATGCTGGGACCACCATGGGATGCTGGTTTACTGTTCCCCTGCATGGAAAGAAGGTTAGCTGGTCATTAGCATGAGATGCTGGATTGCTGGTCCTCATTCCCAGCATAGGAAGACTTTTGCCCTGTGTGTGTGTTTTTTTTTAGCTTGCTGGTGTTTTTGGGTCAGGTTGACTGGGGGTTTGGGGCGGCCAGGTAGCTTACTTTGTTAGGTTGAGCCAACAAATCTTTTACATTGCATGGTCTCCATTTTAATCTATATTCAAAAATTGTCATGCTTTCGTTGTTTCTTGATTTTTATTTACTTTTCTTTGTTTCTATTTCATGTTAAGCTGCTTTGTAACTGTGAACAATTGTGAAAAGCGCTATATAAATATATTTGAATTGAATTAAATTAGCTTGTACCAACCATATGTTGTCTTCTGCATGATGGTATAATCTCAGCACGAAAATAACTCACATCTGTAACGTACATTTCTAGTGTGCATTTATAGTTAAATAACAACCCCCACAATTACAGATTAATTTTAATAAGACTTCTTACTTCTATTTTAATAAATTAAAGTGAAGCATACAGTCTGCTTTACACACACAGGCAAGCGAAACAGCACACACACACACACACATACATGCAAAATTGTTAAAGATTTAAAACTTAATAAAAGATTATTATTGTGCATATAAAGATAAAAATGCCTACATAATGGATGGTCATTGCATGTGTCAGAATTAGATATTTTCATTAATGACAAATTAAATTGGTTTCCTTCAAATTGTGTATCTTTGTTGAACACTGATGTAGAATGTCTGAGTTTTACACTAAGCATTTCAATTTAGTCACTGACATAACTAAGCATGACAAATAAAACTTGAAACTTATTCTTAAAGGAACAGTATGTAGGATTGTGGCCAAAAATACTGCAATCACAAAACTGGTGGTTAAAAGTGGTTCTGCAATCACACAACTGGGGTGTATTCCAGAAAGCTGGTTATGTGACTTACCCGGGTAAGTTTAGGAGTAAGCAAGCGGATAACTTCTGCTTTCGGTTCCAAAAACGGAGGTAACTTTCGGGTTATGTAAGTAACCATAGCAACTGACTCTCTGAAGATAACCTGCTCTGGAGCAGGTTATGTTGCAGGGTAAGTTCATTTTAGTTAATGAAACGAGGCTCCGGAGGATGTCTGCGCATGCGTGCACTTATGATGAGCGTGCAGCGGGCGTGGAAGCATATATTTTGCATAATATTACAATGTTAAAGCATTTATTTTAATACATTTAGAGTCGCGAATATTTATTGCTGACTTAGACAATGTATGATATTTTCTTTCAAGAATTGGTTTTTTTAATAACATGGATTGATATTTGTGATTGGATTAATTACTATACATTTAGTTATGCCTATTATTAATAAAAATTGATTCATTTTTGTGTTCAGACTAAATACTATACATTTAATTATGTCCATTATTAATTTATCCAAATATCAGTGGATGTATGAAACACAATTCCATCAGTTAATTAATGTTAACAATAAAGTACATTTCCATATCAATTTTGTCAAATCATAAATAACCTCATCTTTCACTTACTAGATAATTTGAGATGAATCTAAAGTTCTAAAAAATATGTGTGCAAATACATTATCATTATTGAGCTAGAAATCTTAACATATGTTACTTAAGTGACAATGTGGCAAAGTTACAGTAAATGGGTATAACAAATAGAAACAAATGATGCCCATCATAATAATAATTACTGAGGAACAGAAGTTACCCCTGCCTGCAGTCTCTGGTCTGTGGCATGTGCATTTAACACTGACCCATAGAATGACACCCATGAAGCACAGGCACGATTTAACACTGACCCACAGAATGACACAGGTGAAGCACAGACTTTATTAGGTGAAACACCATTGAATCACAGACATGGCATAGTGGTCAGACATTTACTATTATCAGTAGATCACAATGAAATTAAATTATAAATATATATTTCATAGTATCATATATTTATTTCTTAAACATGCACTTCAGATCCTTAGAACTCTCTCTACATTTGATCTATAGTTGGTCTTTTTCTAAATCACCCTTTTTTCTTTAAAATGGGCCTTTTGCAGCTGCTCTCCTGAGCTATCATTTTTAAGCCAAAAGGGAAATTGAGATATTTTGTTATATTAGATGATACAAGACATATTAGAACATGTTACTATGGGCACTAATGTAACATTTTTATTCTCCACTCCACTTCTATCATCTATCACAGCAGATCCTAATCGTCCAATGCAAATTAATGATGCTTTTTAGTGTAGTGTACTTAAAAGCATTACATAAAATTATTGAAAATCTGTAAGGACTGTAAGGAAGCTTTACAATTAAAAGAGGGTTCATTTATCAGCTAAGTAAATGTTAAAAAAGATGGTGACACAGTGTCATACAATGAAAAGTCCAAAAACTAAACAGGGAGCAAAGGAGCAGAAGTAAATACAATATAGTACAATATAGTGAATATAACCATAGTGCATTTTATGCATACACAATCATATCTACAAAAAAAACTATAAATAAGCCATATGGCAGATTTATGCACTTTATGTGCCACAACCCTTACAAAAATTAACCATGATTTTATAAAGTTGTGGTAACCATGTTTTTGGTGCATTGATTACTATCAGCAAAACCATGGTTTTACACTTACCATGGTTTAACTATGGTTTTTGAAAAGTATGGTTGTCAAAACCATCGTTATTTTGTTGTAACCATGTTTTTTTTAACTGTAGTAAAACCATTGGAAATTTTCGTAAGAGAAAAGATAATCTTAATTATACCTAATTAGATATAATTAATATATTTAAATCATATATAAAATCTATGATTATTTTTACAGGCTTTTAAATAATATTTAAATAATATTATGTGTATTTTCGTTGAGACACATATAATATTTGAATTAAATGGGGTAAAATAGGTTCGTATTAATTATGTAATTAATTAATTTTATCTGTTTTGTAATCACGCACTTCTAAGCCGATTATAAAACGCTGATTTTTGACAGAAAGTATTGGTTTATAATGTTATTTCTCATTTAAAAACGTTTAAGTTATCTGACGTTTCCATGGTGACTCGTGAAATCTGTGATCCATTGACAATGCCTTTATGTTGTTACTGTGAGCGCACGTTAACTCTGGGTTACTTTCAGAGGGTTGATGAAACTAACTCTTAAACTGTGTTTTGGAACCGACATACCCAGAGTAAGCGGGTTTGGGGTTGATCAACCCAAAGTTCAGGGTTAATCTAATGGTAAGTTAACCCTGCTTTCTGGAATACACCTCTGGTGGCCAATACACAAAATGACAACATAAACATCAGTTGAGGGCTGCAACTCCACTTTTTGAATGAGAATATCCTGGCCGGACCACTGTTGTCAGTGATATAAGTATTTGAAATGAAAATGATTTCTTAATGTCTAGTGACATATCAGGGCCATTTTATGATTTATTGTTATAAATTTCTTACATACTGTTCCTTTAAGTCATTTTGCTTTTTAAGGAAATGTATCTTGATTTAGAAAGGTTTAAGATATTTGTACTGGATTAAAAGGAAAAGTACAAAAAATTAATTTGTTTATTAATTAAGTTCTTAATTAAAATATGCTATTTATCAAGACATGGGGCACTATTTTAATGATTTTACCCTGTAAGACCGAAATATAGAAAATAACTGTTGTTCTCCTTTTATATGTTGTTGTAGGAGTCCTTTAATGCAGAAATAAATTGGTTTTTATATTTTTTACATTTTAGGAAGTTTTTACGGGAATGTTGTAATATTACAACACTGGGCCTTTGGGGTAGCAGAATTTCTGTGATTTCACTCACTGTCTAAAAAAAATAGTGAACGTCTAAGACAAGGGGTCTCAAAGTCCGGGCTCCGGTCCAGATCCGAGGGAACTTGATCAGGATCCACGTCCACTTCATATTGCAAGTGCATTAATTTCTATGTGATTTATTAAATGTGTGCATTTGCTACTTTAACAATGCATATTAAACTTGTAAACCATTCATTTAGTTTTTTTTCTTTTTAGATTTAAGAGTATTCCTGGTCCGAAAATAAAACAAGTTATTTCAAAATTTTCTGTGTGACGCTGTAGCAATTACATCCAGATATTATTCACAGCTATTTCATGTACTACGACTTTTGATCAGTAAGTCCTTATCAATCTGAAATCACCGTTGGTTTGAGTTGTTAAAAACATGCATTTGAAAAAGCAACACTTGTCAAACATAATAATTTCACATTCTTTATTATCATGAAAATACTTGAAAAGGTTTAAAGAACAGTAATATAAATATATCCTTAAAGCTACACTGTGTAGGATCTACTCCCATCTAGCTGTGAAATTCTACATGACAACCAACTGAATATTACTTTCTAGCTCCTCCCCCCATTCGGAGCGTGTGTTAACTCATACGGTGGCCATGTCATGTCAAGGTTAACATGGCTTCCAGTACAAAGCAAAAGCAATGAAAAATAATGAACAATTTACAGTGTCCTTTGTCTGTGATCCGTCATAGCACACGGATTTATGTTAAACATGGAAAAAGTCAGATTTTCATGATATGTCCGCTTTAAATCACATACAAAAAGCAACCATAAACGTAGCTTAGAGACTCCTTTTTCATCGACGCGAGGAAAAATATCACACATTCAACCACATGCGCGTTTACACTTAGACGTAGTGTTATTATACATAACCATGCTATAGTTAGCCAAGGAACTATAAAAGTTCGAGTTTACACCATAAACTGTACAGTTTTTAACAAATATGAATTACCTGTGGAGAAGATAGAAGGCAACTTCGGCGTCCCTTGAGCCTCATGATCTTGGAAAACTAACGTTACTCCAATATTGACTTTAGTCTTGTTGTTTTTCCTGTAGCGTTGTCATTTTAAATCTCTTTTTTGCTTCCTTGGCGACTTGCTTTAATATCCTCGAGAATAGGTCTTCAACAGGTTTTCAAATCTGCCTCAAATCAAAGCATTAGATCGCGGATCATCACGATGTGCGGCTGTTGTTTATCCCAAAGGATTCAGCCTACACAGGTCGCATATGCAGGCTGCATACGTCATCAAGCCTGGTTTATTTAAGTTAACTGAGCATTACAGGAGTATAACAGGAATTTGCAGTCCTTCGTCTGCAAATTAATTTCAATGGTCGAGGCACAACATGGATTCAGCCAGTCGAGCGACTCGCCCGTATGTATTCTAAATAGCAGATTCTACTCTTACACTTAGTAGGTGGAAGTAATTACACATGAATGAGCACATAATTTTGAAAGAACACATGGGTTTTTGCTAAGAATTAACTAAAAAAAACTACACAGTGTAGCTTTAAGACATTTCCTGGAGCTGCATGTCAGATTTGCATGTCATAGCTGCATGTGTTTGGCTCTTAGTCTGCAGCGCATATTCAGTTTCTGCATGAGAGTGCCCTCTGGCTTTTGGATGTAGGGGCATTTTATCGTAATTCATTGAGAAGCATAGCAAGCATCATCAGGCAATTTCTAGGTGCATCTTGCACCCCTAATGTAGGTCAGTGTCTCCATCTACCAACCACACCTTTTTTGCCACAGCTTATGCATCTAATGAAAAAAAACTGCCATTTCCCTAATTAAGTTGCTCTGTATTTTGCACTTGGTTACTTTTGGCATACTTCTTGGTGTTTCATGATTTTATTTTTTTACTTTAAAAGTAAAATATACTTGTTATGAATACTTTAATAGAAAATACTTTTTTCCAAACAATTTGTGTTGATTTGTTATATAAACAAATGATTTACATAAAGTTATTCAATTTTTCAATTCAATTTTATTTATATAGCGCTTTTCACAATTTGGTAACTGTATCAAAGCATTACCATGCTTGACAATATTTGTATTTTCCAGACCTATGAAAATTATGAAAATTCAGATTTGGACCTTTGAACTTTGAGAACCCCTGTTATAGCCTGTCTTCTTCCAGTATGTTCTAAAATTACTATGTTAACATACTTAATAAATATATACATATAACACACACACACACACACACACACACACACACACACACACACACACACACACACACACACACACATGGTGTGAAGTGTTATTAATATAGAAAGTATGTATATAATTAATTTGTAAGTATGTAAACATAGTAGTTGTATAATAGTAGAACAAACACATAGGCTATAAATGAAGAGTTCCAAAAAAGTTTTTTTTTAATTCTATAAATCTGTTGAATCAATATATAATTATGCATTCATCTTTGCCATGTTATATTCATTTAGTTGACTAGTGGTATACACTGATTAACAAAAAATAAACATTAATGCCATTAATCAAAACACTTATTAAGTATTAAGAACACTCTCATTGCAGTTATCATCCTTGTTTTGGTCCTGCTTGATTTTTGTTTGACTTTTTTTCATAAGATCCGCTGGGGTCAATGTGTTAGCATGACAGAAGCTTGCTGTCATGTCAGAACAGCAACAGCCGGCATTTTTCCTTCTCCCGAGTGCCTCTCGCGAAAATTATTCGATTTTGATGGCTTACATTTCTTCCCCGCCACAGAAAACCACCACAGGTTTATTAATGTGATCAAAGTATTAACTTGTTTTGTTTGTTTGTTGATCACGAAGTACAAAGTAGATGAGGAAAACTACCTGTAGGATTATACAATAAATGTACAATAATAGTCACTTAAGAAAAGAATCTCAAGCTTACTGATGACGAGTCACAAATAACCAGTGGTGTAGTGGTGTCTGGAGAAGTGGGTATGCTCTTAATTTATGCCCCCAGTAGAAGTGGGTATACCCCATGCCATCAAATAAAGAGGTGGGTATACTCCGTATACCTGCGTATACCTTGCACTACACCACTGCAAATAACAATAGAACAAAGGCACACACGAAATCGACCTACTTGAAAAACTTAAAGCACTAAATAATATTATATTGTGTAAAGTAATCAAATATACAGTACACATCTTTCAATATAAATTCAACATTCATTCTTTGATGTTTGTTTGATTTATTTATTTATTTATATTTATTTAATGTTTATTTGACAGGGACAAATCCATAAAACATTGCTTTATAAAAAATACAAAGTAGATGCCATGCATACAGGTTTATAGCCAAGACTAATTTGCAACCCCTGTCCCTGGTTAGGCTTGTAAGGTTAAAACAGAGATTACAGAGTATTGAAGCACAAATTTATAGCTATTAAAATATATACAATAAATACATCAAATACATAAAATAAGATGTGGGCTTAAATAGATGTAGTAGTCACTATAAAACAGAATCTAAACAAATGTAACATACAAATACATTGAGTTGTAGCCTGTATAATCAGTGTTCACAAAGTTGTTTCAGTTTTAGCCATTGCTTTAAATGTGTATTAAAAACCTTGAGTCCTTTCAGTGTTTTAATTTCTAATGGTAAAGCATTCCACCATTTTATGCCTCTTACTAAAAGTGATGTCTGACCAAATGTTGTTCTACGTTTTGCGACTATACAGTTTCCACTTATTGTGCCTCTAGTTCTTATTCTGCCCTTTTGTTTCACTACTAGTTGAGCGAATATTTCTGGTACAAGGTTATTTATACACTTAAAAAATGAATAATCTAAAAAACTGTCAAAACTCAATATATTATAGAATAGAATAGAATAGAATAGAATAGAATAGAACTTTATTGTCCAACCAAGGCTGGAAAATTGTCTTTGGTCTCACCAGACCTATAACACATCATGATAGATAGATTAACATACAGTATAACAACATACCATCATCATATCACATCAGTGCCATACATACATCTCTCCGCACATCTTATCCCATTAATGCAGTTGTATACCTACACTTAGTGTACAATATACTTCCTCTCCTGTAACAAATATTCCATTTAATGTGGTTTATTCATTAAATGAATTGCACTTGGTATAAAAGATCGCTTACACATGTTCCTGTTTGCCAAAGGCACCCTGTAACGTCGTCCTGAAGGAAGGAGACCGAACTCATTATGGAGGGGGGGGTGTTTATTGTCTCCAATAATGCTCATGGCCTTTCTATTTAAAGGTATAGCGGAAGATTTTCCCGAATTATTTAAAAGAACCGCCCCTCCCGAGAGGGAACGCCTGTTAAACGCGTGCACGAGACAGAGAGAGAGAGAGAGAGAGAGAGAGAGAGAGCAAGAAGGAGCCAAGTTCTTCTATTCTCTCTGTTTAAAAGTTTCTGTCGGGATGTTTAACGTGTCTGTGCGGTTCGAGACTCGAGCCAGGGCTAGCATCGCTAATCATAGCTTACATCAACTTTTACTAGCAGTGATTTTAAATGGATTTCTCCAAATAGCATGACAAAATGTACCTTTCCTGTAGAAATTTCGTGTGGGAAACCCAACCTGTCCTATTAGCTCACGCCAGCGTGTGAAATAGTCTCCCATAAACACTCTGGTCTTGTTTCTTTCTTTATAGTCCTTTCTCTTCTTGTCATACAATTCGTAGACACTTTTTCTCTTGCGACCCTCAGACATTTTGAAAAAAAAAAACACAGCGAGAACGCGAGCTTCAATGAATGGTTGAAACCGTAGCACAACACACATACACGTGAAAGTGCGCATGTGCAGCAAGCAAACCTAGAGGCGAGCATGTACGACGGTTATACGTCAACATATAATCAGAATGATTGACATCTGGGATGACCAATAGTCTTGATGATCCACCCGGAAAACGGAAATCTTCCGCTATACCTTTAAGGCTGTACTATAAAGAACATCAAGTGACTTTTGTTGCCGGCCTATTATCTTTCCTGCTGTTTTGACTATCCTACCTAACTTATTTTTATTTGTAAGTGTTAAGTAACCAAACCAGACTGAGATATTAAACACAAGCATACTCTCTATTAGGCTGACATACACTTTCTCTAAAATGTTTTGACTAACACCGAACTCCTTCAGTTCCCTTTCAGTCGGTCACTACGACGTCGCGTCGTGGCCGACGAGTTGGGAGCCGCTTCGCGGGTGGCCTGTCTACTTCGAGAACTATCAGAAACGCCAATGAACTTGGCATGCAGGTATTTGCATAATGCCGGCGCCGCCCCGGCAGGTGCGTGTGTGGGGCGCGGGTGCATAATACCAAATCGGCTTTGTTGCTTCGAAGCCGGCAGACATCTGCTCTCGAGAAGCTGTTTAAACTGATCTTTGTAGATCCCTGTTCTTTTGGAGGAAAAGGAAAAAATCTCAGATTGCTGAAGTTGGTTGGGCAAAGACACCTCAGCGGAGGCTCGCAGTGTTTTCTCCACCCTTTCTCTCTCTCTCTGTCTCTTTAATTTAGGACTTAAGTTCGAGTGAGTGCGTTGCCTCTCCCTGTGTGTTTCACCAGCTCGCACAAAAGAGTGATTTCCCTAAAAGAGCAGCACGTTTGAGCTTTGTGTCTTTTTAAAGACAGCCACTCATTCGTGTCACGGTCGGGTTCGTCTTTTTAAAGATGGAATTCCGTCCGTGCTCCGTTGCTGGATGCGGTGTGTTCATCGCTCCCCGGGATGGCCATGAGCGTTGTCTTTCTTGTCTGGGGCTCCAGCACGCAGAGGCAGCGTTGCGTGATAGTTCATGCTCCGTCTGCGAGGGTATGACTATGACGGATTTGCGGAGACGGGTGTCGTTCCTTCGGCAATGGCCCCCGCCTTCCAAGTCTGGTGCTGCTAGGGGTGCAGTTACCAGACTTGCGAAGGATGATCTCCGTATAACGGTGCTGGGTCGGTCTGCTGGTTCGTCCAGTAGCTCCCAGCGCCCTGATCCGTTGCCAGCGGAGGTGCCGATGGAGATGAGCGGCCCGTGTTCTACGGTGTCCTCCCGCTCTGTCGAGCCTCCACCTGACGCGATGTCCACCGTAACGTCGGAGGGGGGGTTGTCACCCTCGGACGTCGAGTTGTGTCCGGCCGGTGATGCTTCTTCCTGGCGGGACCAGCCTACTCTCCCCTCACACGCTTGTGGGCATTCGTCCGCTCTAACCGGCGCTGCTTACAAAGCCTGTGGGGAGGCAGCTTCAGCCCTGCATGCCATGGCATTGCTGCAGGTTCACCAGGCTAAGGCTCTGAGGGATCTGCACGGGAGTTTTCCGAGCTCCGTGCGGTTACTGATCTGGCGCTTCGTGCGACCAAGGTCACCGCACGTGCCGTTGGTCGTGCGATGTCTATCTCTGGCTGTGCCTGACGGACATGAAGGACGCTGATAAAAACCGGCTCTTGAATGCTCCGGTTTCCCAGGCCGGCCTCTTTGGCGAGACGGTCGATGAGTTTGCCCAGCAATTCTCCGCGGCCAAGAAGCAGATCATGCCACGTCGGAAGCGTCCTGCGCCTGCCCCATCCACGTCGGCGTCTCAGCCTGCTCCTCGCCGAGGGCGTCCTGCGGCGGCCGCCTCCGTTCCTCCCCGGGGCTCTTCTAAGAAGCGAGGAACCGGTCGTCAGCAGTCCGCCCCGCCCGCTCAGCCCGCTTCAAAGGGTGGAAAAGGAAGTCGAAGCGGCCCTGAGAGGGGCGACCTAGAGATGGAGAGGATCGCTCTTCGGGAGATGGTGAAGGCACCACTCCCCCCACCGGAGGAGGGCTGGTTGGGGAATCCTTTGTTCCATTTTTCTGTTCCGCCGATTTTTCAGTCGGCACCCACACAGACACAGAAAGAGCGAATTCCACTTTCATCTCTAGGTCTTCAGATGAGCGCCGGAGACACGAGCGGGCTCATAACCCCCCCTTCATTCTCCGACTCATCAGAGGAGTACGAGAGCGACGCACGGGCTCATAACCCCACCGCGCTCTCCAACTTCTCAGGCGGTAGGAGACAGCTACGGGCTCATAACCCATCGTCTTCCTCCTCCTTCGCCAGAGGGTGCATCGAGTGGTGTGAGGTGTCTTCAGCAGAGCCTCCCTTACTCAACCACCCAGCAACGGACTCAGGTGAGTGTTATCACACACAACACTGCTGTCGGTGCGGCCATTACGCACACACCGGCGATCACCTCCGTTGCGCCCGCCGCGGGTACACCGATCATGCCTGTAGTCCCCCTCGCACGGTATCTGGGGGCGTGGGAACAGCTTCCCAGCCCGTCGCGTTGGCTCTTACGCACGATTCGTCTCGGCTATGCGATGCAATTTGCCCGGCGTCCCCCCAAATTCTCCGGCGTTCGTTTCACTACGGTGAGAGCTGCCGATGCGCACGTCCTCCGTGCGGAGATCGCTGTCTTATTGGCGAAAGACGCGATCCAGCCGGTCCCTCCAGCCGAGATGAGGTCGGGGTTTTACAGCCCTTACTTTATTGTACCCAAGAAAAGCGGCGGCTTACGACCGATCCTGGACCTGCGTTCGCTGAACCGTGCACTTCACAGAATGCCGTTCAAAATGCTGACGCCCAAACGCATATTTCCATGCATTCGTCCAAACGATTGGTTCGCATCTATCGACCTGAAGGACGCGTACTTTCACATATCGATTCTCCCCCGGCACAGGCCGTTTCTCCGCTTTGCGTTCGAGGGGCGAGCATACCAGTACAAAGTCCTCCCATTCGGGCTCTCTCTGTCGCCCCGTGTATTCACCAAAGTAGTGGAGGGGGCTTTAAAACCCCTGAGAGAGAGAGGTGTGCGCATTCTCGCGTATTTGGACGATTGGCTAATAATAGCTCAAACACATCAGACGCTGTGCGATCACAGAGATTTAACTTTAAAACACCTCGCTCATTTGGGTCTTCGGGTCAACTGGGAAAAGAGCAAGCTTTGCCCCGTGCAGAGAATCTCTTTTCTCGGTATGGAACTGGACTCGATCGATTTGACAGCTCGTCTAACAGAAGCGCGTGTACAGTCGATTCTGACTTGCCTGAATACATTCAAGAGCAAGAGCGCGGTCCCGCTGAAACAATTTCAGAAGCTTTTGGGGCATATGGCAGCAGCCGCAGCTGTAACTCCGCTCGGACTGCTTCATATGCGACCGCTTTAGCATTGGCTTCACGATCGAGTCCCGAGGAGACAGGGCTGCGCGGCATATCATTACACCTGCGTGTCGTCGCACTTTCACTCCGTGGTTAGACCGTGCGTTTTTCCGAGCCGGTGTGCCTCTGAGACAGGTCTCCAGGCATGCGATAGTATGCACAGATGCTTCAGACACGGGGTGGGGGGCCACGTACGATGGGCTTGCGGCTTCGGGGGTCTGGACGACACCCCAGCTGCATTGGCACATAAACTGCCGGGAAATGTGGGCTGTATATCTTGCGCTCGTCCGTTTCAGCAACGAGTTACGGGGCAAAGATGTATTAGTTTGAACAGACAACACTGCGACCGTGGCGTACATCAATCGTCAAGGCGGTTTACGCTCGCGTCACCTGTCGCATCTCGCCCGTCACTTCCTCACTTGGAGTCAGAAGAATTTGAGGTCTCTTCGTGCCATTTACATCCCGGGCACGCTCAATGTAGAGGCGGATGCGCTCTCTCGGGCTGTGCGTCCCGGCGAATGGCGGCTCCACCCCATTGCGGTTCAGCAAATTTGGAGACGTTTCGGCAAAGCGCAGATAGATCTGCTTGCCTCCCCAGAGACGACCCATTGTCGCCTGTTTTATTCACTTACCGACGGTTCACTCGCCATGGATGCACTGGCACACAGCTGGCCGCGAAACATGCGCAAATACGCGTTCCCTCCGGTGAGCCTCATTGCGCGTGCTGTTGGTGGCACCGTATTGGACAACCAGGAGTTGGTTTCCAGAACTCTCTCTCCTCGCGACAGCCCCTCCGTGGAAGATTCCCCTGAGGAAGGACCTTCTTTCTCAACAAGAGGGCACATTATGGCACCCGCGCCCCGACCTGTGGAACCTCCATGTGTGGTCTCTGAACGGGGCACGGACGATATGAGTGATTTACCGCAAGAGGTATCTAACACTATTGCTGCTGCGCGAGCGCCGTCTACGAGACAGGCTTTTGCGCTTAAATGGATCCTGTTTGTCGACTGGTGTTCTTCCCAAAGTGAAAACCCCCGAGAATGCTCGATTAGTGTTGTGCTTTTATATCTCCAGCGTCGTTTGGAGAATAGGCTGTCACCATCCACTATTAAGGTCGATATCACTGCAATATCAGCTCACCATTCACCCGTAAACGGTAGAACAGTGGGTCAGCACAACCTGGTCATTAGATTTCTCAGAGGCGCTCGAAGACTGAATCCTTTGCGTCCTCCCTCTATTCCTCCTTGGGACCTGTCCTTGGTGCTGAAATCACTCCAGGAAGCCCCATTTGAGCCTCTGCATAGTGTGAGTGTTAAATTTCTTACTATGAAAACATTAACTCTCCTTGCTTTGGCTTCTGTTAAGAGGATAGGGGATATTCATGCATTTTCGGTCGATGAATCGTGCCTTCAGTTCGGGCCGGCTGCATCCAGCGTAACACTGAGACCCCGGCCCGGCTTTGTGCCCAAAGTTCCCACCACTCCTTTCAGAGATCAAGTGGTGAATCTCCAAGCACTGCCTTTGGAGGAGGCAGACCCAGCCATGGCTTTGTTATGCCCTGTTCGTGCACTACGTGTGTATATAGACAGGACGCAAAGTTTTAGGACCTCAGATCAGCTCTTTGTTTGTTACGGTGGTCAGCAGAAAGGAAAAGCTGTCACCAAGCAGAGGATGTCCCATTGGATTGTGGATACTATAGCCCTTGCATATCAAACGCAGAATGTGCCTTGTCCATTTAATTTACGTGCCCACTCTACACGCAGTGTGGCATCATCTTGGGACTGGCTCGCGGTTCCTCGCTAACAGATATTTGTAGAGCTGCAGGCTGGGGGACACCTAATACGTTCACAAGATTCTATAGTGTTCGTGTCGAACCGGTTTCCACTCGGGTTCTTTCTACTAACTAGTTAAGAATGCCGAGGGTCGGCTCGTGTGTCGGCTTGGAGCCTCTATTTTGGTGCTGTACAGTTGCACCAATATGGAAGGCCATCGGGGCAAAAACTTCACAAAAACTGTTTTTGCCTCTCCTCCACCACCCTGATAGCTGGTGTTGCGGAGCATCCGCTGTCAACCTATCACTGATGTATTCTCTGTAAACCTGTGTAGGCTAGGCGTCCACATTTGTCCCCTACTTGGGGTTCATTTGTGTGTATAGTCCGTGGGGTTCTAATCCTCCACGTTTTTCCTTAGCAGAGCCTGCTCTGCATCTCGCAACATACCATGTATTGTTCAGAGACTTTTTTGAGCAACCTGTCGGTTGTTTCATATATTTTATGTCATCCATTTAACCTTCTTAGGGGATGGCTTCCGTAGTGTTCTAGCTCCGCTCAGTTTAGACGCTTCCCCAGTTCGCTGCTTCACTATCGTGGGTTAAGGAACAGGTAGTGACCGGCCTTCTGCATTTTGCCTTAGGTTCCGCCCCTTTATGTGGAGGGCGGAGGGCTTTTGCAGGCACTGGAAGGGTTCAGCTGCAGTGGCGTTTTGGTAGGAATTCCCAATTCGTCGGTCACGACGTGACGTCGTAGTGACTGACTGAAAGGGAACGTCTCGGTTACGTATGTAACCCTCGTTCCCTGAAGGAAGGGAACGGAGACGTCACGTCCCGTCGCCACAGTTTGCTGTTTCATTGCTGTTTCAGGCCGGGCACTGTTGCTCGGCTTCTCAGCAATAATATAGCTGATTTGGTATTATGCACCTGCGCCTTATATACGCACCTGGCGGGGCAGCGCCGGCATTATGCAAATACCTGCATGCCAAGTTCATTGGTGTTTCTGATAGTTCTCGAAGTAGATAGGTCACCCGCGAAGCGGTTCCCAATTCGTCGGTCACGACGTGACGTCTCCGTTCCCTTCCTTCAGGGAACGAGGGTTACATACGTAACCGAGACGTTTCCTAATTAAAAACATTCTCTGTCCGTCTTTTTTACAAATGCAATCAGTGTTTTCTGTGAAACTCAATTTGTCATCCACGTGTGTACCTAGATATTTAAAACTATTTACTATCTCTACTGTTTGATCACATAGGGTAAGCGACAGGGATGGTTCAGAATGATATAAAATCAGTTCCTTTGTTTTCACAACATTGATTGACAGAAAACTGGACCTAGACCATTGCTCCAGCAATGAGACATGAGCAAAATAATCAGACACAGCATCATTCTTATTAAAAAGACCAACTAAGGCCATATCATCCGCGTATTTAAATAATTTAAAATTATTATCTTGCAGTGTCAACTCATTAGTGTACACAGAAAATAATAAAGGTGATAAAACACAACCCTGAGGTGCTCCTGTGTTTAGGACAATTTCCTCCGATACTGTTCCTCTGACACAAACTCTTTGTGGGCGGTCAGTTAAAAAATCCTTAACCCAATGCACCAGACCCCCATTAACACCTAAGTCCACAAGCCGTTGCAGCAGGATATGGATCTGCATTGTATTAAAAGCAGAATTAAAATCTATGAATAAAATCTGTGCATACGTGTTATTCTGCTGTAAATGACCAGAAACCATATTAACCATGGTAAGAGTAGCATCCTCGGTTCCCCTATTTGTCCTATAGGCAAATTGTAATGGATCAAGTTGTTCTTTTATGCCTGAAGTAAGATGTTTACTAACAACCCTCTCCGTGCACTTAGACAGTGTGGGGGTTAAAGCCACAGGGCGGAAGTCATTCAGGGACTTAGACCTTGGTTTTTCAGGTACTGGTCTTATGATAGATTGTTTCCATGTCTTTGGTACAGTGCAGGTGTTTAATAAAAACTGAAATAGTCTAGTTAAGACTGTCTTTAGCTGGCTGGCGCACACCTTCAGAGCACGCCCTCCTAAACCATCAGGTCCTGGTGCTTTGTGGGGCTTAATCTGTGAGAGACAAATACCAACCTCCTGTTCTGAAAGCTGAATGATATTATTTCTGTGTACGCCTAGACAGATGTCGTTGCTCTTCTCTTTAAAATCTGCAATGTCAAATCTTCCATAAAACTGATTTAGATCATTCACAAAGGAGGGTGTGTCCAGTAAGACGTCATCATCTCTTCCTTTGGCACCTCTTCCCATCATTGTGTTCAGTCCCTTCCATGCTTGTCTGGGGTTCCCTGTACAAAACTGGTCCTCCACCTTATTCTTATAGTCTATTTTGGCTCTTTGTATTTTAGCTCTGAGCTCCTTCCTTTTACTTTTAACACCTTCAGTATCTCCCCTCAAAAAAGCCATCTTTTTGTCGTTAAGACACCTCTTCATATCTTTTGTCAGCCAGGGCTTGTTATTAGGAAATAATCTTACTTCCTTGGTATGAATTACGGATGTTTCAGAGAACTGTATATACGAAGTGATACAATCTGTCAGTTCGTGTGGGTCTCTACCCTGGCTCCACTTCCCCTGTGCTGGACCCTGCCTCTGCTTACTGATTGTACAGCTACATATGCATGAGAAGAACATCAGTAATAAATATGAATAAGAATAATTCCTTTTTTTAATTCAATCTGTGCTTTAGTCAGGTTATAATCTAGTAAGTGGAACTATTGCATTTTATCCTATATGTAAATATGTAATATTGTGCTGTATTTTTCTATTTGTGTGTCCTTAATAAAGCTTTGATTGATTGATTGATTCAATCCCTGCTGAAAAAACAGCATCAAACCAGCATGGGAATTATGCTGGTGTAACGGGGTGATATGAGTTCGAGACTGCATTTCCCATAAGGCTATGCAGTAGCGTAATGTTTACGTCAGCACACACTATAAATAGACGCACGGTAGCATAGCGTGTCCTCCTCTTTCATTCATTGATTCTGCCAACAAGCAAACATTATTATAAGGTAATTTGTGCTTGATTGTGTTTGTTTGTGTAATTATATGGGATGTGCAGTAGCATAACACGCTTTCGTTTCATTTATGCATTGATGTATACAAGTATTTGCTACTAAGTGATTTGCGCTTCACGCTGTCTGTACTATAAATAGACTCATAGTAGTGTGGATTGCTTTCACCTCATTTGTCGGGTCTTCAAACAAGCTTGTCGATGTTCAGGTAATGTGGTCTCTATGACTATGGAGGGGTATATTTTAAGTAAGCCAGCTAATTAATGCCAAGTAGTTGATCGCTTATGTTTAGAATTGTTGGTAACACTTTACAATAACAGTACATGAATAATCATGTACTAATACATAAATTAATAATCAGTTTAGTATGAACTAATGATGAGTTAAGCTATTTATAACAGCCGTAGCTGTGTTATGAGTCGTGTGAGTTCATGCATGGATTGCATCCACCTTGGCTACACATTGGTGCATGTTTGTTGGTTAATGCATTAATTGGCACTTTGCATACCCCATATCAAACAAGCTCTCTAGAAGAACGAAAATAACTTTTGTTAATGCAAAATGTTTAGGTTTGTAATGCAAAACTGTTTATACATTTGCTCCTGCAGCTGAGCTAAAAACATTGAATGGCACTGGATTTCTTGCAACTTTTACAGTTAACCTTAATCATAAAATGTGCAGTTATGGATTAATAATTAAAATTAGTTCCACTGCTGCCATTAAGAGTGACAGACGCTATTCTTTCTAAATTTAAATCAGTATTAGCCTACAGACGATGGTTATTGTGTGGACTGGCTTGTCTTATTATCAAAATGCACATACAGTATATGTCTTGTTCTTCTTTTAAGCCATTATTACCCCTTCCAAATGTCTGACCAATTTTCACATTTGCTCCTCTCCTTTAAAACCACCATGAGCTGAATTTGTATAGAATGTGTAATTGATAACTTTTTAACAATGTACCCCTCCAAGAAATGTCATTACCTACACAATAATACAGTAACAAATCATTAATTTATGTTAGTTTATGAGTAGTTAATAATGATGTGCCCCCTCAAGTAAAGTCATGACCTAATCATACATTAATAAATCATGAATTTATGTTAGTTTATGAGTAGTTAACGTTGAGTTAGAAATTATGTGCCCCCTTAGTAAAGTCATGACTTTATCATACATTAACAAATAAAAATATAAGTTACCCAGTGGCGGAGGCAGAAAGTGTTTTTGATGGGTGGGCAACATCTGCGGGCCAGAAGAATTCACATACTTTTTTTAACTTGCGTTAATTGGGAAGATAAAATGACTCTGTTTTTTCCATCAGTTTTGTACATTTTAAGATGGAATTACGTTATTCAATCTAACTGTATTACAATCGGCCATCTCTCAAACAGAAGGCTGCATCCTCCAGAGGTCGGATATGCAGGCTGCATACGTCATTAAGCTTGGTTTATTTCAATTAAATAAGCATAACATTCGCAAGTCATAAGCATATTACAACGATTTACGTTGAAATATTTAAGCATTGAGCATTTATTTAGCTAAACGCCCATGGCTTACCTAAGCACTGGTTCTGAAACATAGAGGACCCAGAAGCAAAAAATTCAACACTGCTTTATTGAAAATCAACTTAAACAGTCCAGTCGGGCCGTCAAGTCCCGAGCCACCAAGAGCGAGTTTACTTTAGTGTTGCTGTTGTACACCGTTTTTTTGTTGTACAAGTCTTTTCTTTACCGCAGTGATCCACACGTTCACACGAATCTGCTACTCAGTGCAATCTAACCTAAAGCAAGACATTACCGTAATAAACCATATATTGCCAAAAAGCGCAATTTGTTTTCTTTAGGAGCAATTCTAATTTTTTGATAGTTCAAATGGTTGAAGAATTACGGTTTGGATGAAAAAACATAATGTATTTCCATGAATCTGATTGGATGGGCAAGCTGTCAATCCACTCGTAGATCCGCCCTTGGCTGAACGCTGATCCTGATACAATGCGAAAAATTAATTAAACAATAATTAAAATAACATCAAGATAACATTTTAATAGCTTTCACAAATAAACTGGTATGATTGACGGTTTGATGGTCTTTATACATTATACACTATACATTTGGCATTGTGACTTTGGTTAACATGTTTGTCATTTCTGATGAATAGTCAGAATGATTTTAACTGAAATATTTTGACAGCGCCAAAAGCAGCAGACCACAAGTGCAACGAGCTAGCAGCCTGTTGTAGGCCGTTACGTTTACATCCACCTTCCTTTTGATTTTGCAATCTACATTGACAAGCATACAAAAATAGAGAACAATTAAAATACTTTAATTACCTGCTATCTTGGTATTGTGAGCACATGAATTTGAAAAATATCTTTTGTTTCTAAAATTATAAGTGGAACATTTTATGCATCTTTATTTGACCTCAAACAAAGCATCAGATCCTGCAAACCGTTGGGAACCACTGTTTTAGAGCATGTTTGATTTCGGTTACCCAAGGTGTTGATTGATGCATTAACTAGCAGGCATGTGTGGATGTGTGGTTGGGGTGGCTGTGGTTAGTGCATGAATTCGTGTGACTCATGACATAGTTATGGTTAGTTATTGATTAGTACATGGCTTAACTTATCATTACTTCATATTAAAGTAATTATTAATTTATGTTTAGTACATGATTATTCATGTACTGTTATTGTAAAGTGTTACCTAAATCTTTATTAAATTATTTAAAATCAATGGGGAAGGGAAGAAGGGCAATTTAAAACAATGACTCCTTTGCGCCTCCAGGCGGGGCTTCCACGGGGACAGGGTCCTTGGGGTTGGTTCTCTTGAACCCATGCCGCGCTCCCCTTCTCCTGGAGGCAAAATCAGAGAAAGTGATTACTGCACTGTACACCAATACTGATACCGGCCTTCTCCTTTCTCCTACAGGTTCGTGTTGCACACAGGGACGCGTACTACAAGGCTGGGATGTTTCTTCCTTTTTCCAGGTTCGTGCTATAAACAAAGGTAAGTGTTACACAAAACTGGGGCTTTCTTCCTTTCTAGGTTTGTGCTGTAAGCAAAGGTAAGTGTTACACAAGACTGGGGCTTTCTTCCTTTCTAGGTTTGTGGTGTAAGCAAAGGTAAGTGTTACCCAAGACTGGGGCTTTCTTCCTTTCTAGGTTCGTGCTGTAAGCAAAGGTAAGTGTTACACAAGACTGGGGCTTTCTTCCTTTCCTAGGTTCGTGCTGTAAGCAAAGGTAAGTGTTACACAAGACTGGGGCTTTCTTCCTTCTTTCCTCTTTACTCGAGGGCATTGGACTTAACAACGTGGAGGATTGCACAATGTGCTTCGACTTATGACCTCCAAAGGACAGGAGAGGAGACGTCGAGGACAACGGTGTAGAGCCGAACGCTTCCCTTGTTCTTCCTCCACTCACAATATTGGGGGCCCGGAACAGGGGCGAACCTTTGAAGAGGCTCCACACAAAGATAATTATTTCTCACAGTCATCAGCCCAACAACTCCTCGTCGCAAGCATTGATCATGAATTGGTCTACTCACTTCACCCTCCCAGATATTTCACCACTGCCCATCCACTCATCAAGTAAAGGTTTCGTCACTCCAAGTTCAAGGAAATCCCAATTTTACAATTTTCTTCAACTTACACTCCACCGACCTCAACAGCTGGATTCTCCTCACGACTTCTCTGGCCTCGAAGTGGCTTCTGTTGACATGAGCACAGCACGACACTGCAAGCTGTTAGGTGTACACACACAAATGAAGACAAAGACTCACCCACGGCACTACACACACACTTAGTGAATTACGGACTGAGCCAGAACTCGACCCGGGCTGCCGTGTGGTTGGTTGGGTGGTTTTTCTTGGTGGAGGGGGTGGAGTGAATAGGAGATGGACACATGACCCCCTGTGGCGATTCTGAGGCTTCCCGGCTCGCCCACGCTTGTTTCTCTCCAGTGGGGCCGCAACGCTATGGGAGAACTCTCAACACAAGGTCAAGTAATACTTTTGTGTTTACAATCCACGAGACAAACTTCAGTGCTACTCACATGTGTTCTCTACTTCCAGTGCAGCTTCCCGGCTCGGCCACACTTCTCTCTCAGTGGGGCCGCAACGCTACGTGGCAGCTCATAACACAAGATCAGGTAATACTTTTACATTCACAATACACCACAGACTTCAATGCTACTCATGTATACTCTCTACTTCCAGAGTGACTCCCCGGCTCGCCCCCGCTTCTCCAGTGGGGCCGCAACACTACGTGGCAACTCACAACACAGGGTCAGGTGATACTTTTACATACACAATACACACCAAGGATTTTGATGCTACTCACGTATATTCTCTACTTCCTGAGTGGCTTCCCGGCTCGCCCATGTTTCTCTCTCCAGTGGGGCCGCAACGCTACGTGGGAACTCACAACACAAGAACAGGTAATACTTTTACATTCACAATACACCACAGACTTCAATACTACTCACATATACTCTCTACTTACAGAGTGGCTCCCCGGCTCGCCCACGCTTCTCTCTCTCCAGTGGGGCCGCAACGCTACGTGAGGACTCACAACTCACAATCAGGTAATACTCTCGGCTTAGTTACTCCCAATGGTAGAATTCGTTTACTCACACTTGCTGAGGCTTCCCGGCTATCCACATTGAAAACCGCAACTGTCTTCAACTTAGCCGTCCTAGTGACTCGCTTTCGCGATGCTTCTTCACCCAGTTCATTCAACTCCGATTCCTCCGTGGCAACAGCAGCACAGCAGCACAGCGACATGACACGACACCGCCAACAGAACACAACCCAAACTTGACTGACAAACTGTGTTTCCAAAGTTCCTTTTATCCTCCTTCCTTCCTTTCCTTCAGCCAATCGCTAACTGCTGTGTTGATTTTCCGCACCTGTGTCCCATCAGGCTGAATTTGTTACAGGAAGTTCCGGTGTTTCGGGTAAGTCGTCCGGGCGGGAACCATCTTCAGGCGGAACTAACCTTCCAAATTTTCGTTCCGCCTATGCAAAAAGTCACACGGTGACATATAGATCTAATACACATTTGCACATCTGTAAACATAAATGTAATATTTTGTGGGCTTTTTTTATTTTATTTAACCAGTTGTTGTATATTGAAATTTGTTACATTTTATGCACTCCAACTGTAAATGTTTTGTTTTAATTGCATCTTTATTGTTTTAAACAATTTAATTAATGTGGATTTTTGTTAGCTTTTATGTTATTCTTGTATTTTTGGGCTATTTATTTGTTTTTGTTTTTTATTATCCTTCTGTTAATTTGCCAGATTTTGCCTGTAATCTCACTTCAATTATTTTCTGTGTTTTTCAATGATACATTTTTGTCACAGTCCCAATTTGTTCCTGCTTGTTTCTCCATGTTTCCCTGTTCATCATCCATTTGGACTTCATTTCCCATAATCCTTTTCACTCTCTCACCTGGGCTGCGTTCAGCGCCGACAAAACATTGCACAACGTTTATTAAACTGAAACGGTGACGCATTGAACACCCTGTTGTGATGATGCAAGTGTTGCAACTACGGTAGCTGAGAGGCTATTCTTTGTGTTCTTTTTTAAATGTTTCTAAAGCCTGATAAAATCGTTATAAATGTGTGTTTAATACTGTAAAATACCCTTGATGTTACAGTCACTGACCTTGCCGTCCAAAATGAAAGACAACATTCCAACTTGAACCCATTGAGCGAGCTGTCTCTTTAATATCGCGTGGTTTTATACATCTTGCTGCTGATTGGGCTGACATTTCTGACACACCCACCAAACAAGAGAAAACGCTTCTAAACCTGTTGCATTCCGTTGCACACCGTTTCAAGGAAACATGTTGTTCAACCCAGAAACCGTAGCAAAACGTTGCACACCGGTGTGAGATTGAACGCGCCCCTGAATTGTGTTTGTTATTATCCTCACCTGACAGTCATCCCCCTCATCACTGCATTGTCTAAATACCCTGCTTTTCCCTTTGTCTAGGTCAGTTCTTGTTTATAGTGATGTGTTTTGCTGTTTACCAGTTTCCATGTTCCTTGTTTTATATTAATTAAAGATTATCATTTTGGATTCATCATGATCTCCATCTCTTCCTTCATGATCTCCATCTCTTCCTTTATCCTACACCACACCAACCGTATCAATTTCACAATATATTGTTTGAGTTATATCTATTTTCTGGGGGTTCTGTATAAGTTGTGGCTGAGTCTCAAATGTTCTGGGAACTTTACTAGGCAATGTCCTTAACACCAGCGGGGTCGTTCTGGGAACATAACATTTCTACATAAAATATGGTTCCCTTAACATTTCCAGAACGTCCTAAATGTTCTGTGAAGGTCTGCCAAATAACGTCCTTCAACCTTTTAAAGAACTCCACATCACGTCCGTCTCGGAACGTTCTGGGAACTTTACTGGGCAACGTCCGTAACACCAGTGAGGTCGTTCTAAGAACATTATGGGAACATAAAGTGTACATAAAATATGGTCCCCTTAACATTTCCAGAACGTCCTGAATGTTCCGTGGAGGTCTGCCAAATAACGTCCTCCAACCCTTTAGGGAACTCCACAACACGTCCGTCTCATAACGTTCTAGGAACTTTACTGGGCAACGTCCTTAACACCAGCGGGGTCGTTCTGAGAATGTTATGGGAACGTAACATTTCTAGGGGGGAAGTCAGTGGCGCGTTGCACGTTGTTCATTATGCTATTTTAAGAGCGCATACTTGACCATAATGTATAGCGTGCACAACTCGCACACACTTTGCTTATCTAATCTACACAGATCAGATGCATTGCTTTTGCAAATCATAAATTGTTACAATAAAAAATATTAACACATGAGATAAGGGAAATCATTGTGGTGAGCATTGTTGTGATAGTTTTTATTTATTTTGTGTGGCTGGGTTAAAAAATTATCATGCAAATAACGATTAAAATATTTTCATAAGTTTGTTGTGTGGCTGTATTACGTTTATTTTATGTAAGTAATTATTAAAATGTTTTCATAAGAAACCTTAATGTATGTTAACTTGATTTGTAAGTGTACTTGGACTGCTTGCGTTTCTTGGCTTTCAGCGATGAGGGTGGACGCAGCGATGTCCTCCGCTGGCGTCAGGTCCTGTGTAGAGGCAGATCCACCTCCTGTTACACGGCGTGCCCAATTTATGCTGGCAAACTTGGGATTCCCCCGTCTCCTGACATCAAAGAGCTTGCGGCGCAACGTCCTGGGGATGCCAGCTGCTGAGACAACTGTGGCTATTTCCTCCCACGCCTGTTTAACCGACGCTGATTTGGGCGGGTTTCTCCCATCCCCATACAAAACAACTTCTCTGTCTTTGACTGCTCTTACAAGAACGTCGGTCTCCTCGGCTGTGAACCACTCCTGGCGTGCGCCTGGTAAATCCGATTTCAGATCGTTAAAATAGGGCCCATGGTCACATTGAAAAGGTTTATTATAACTGCATGACAGGATATTATTTTATCACATTGTAAAGGTTTAAAAAACTGCACAACAGGTAACATCTGATCACATTTTAAAGGTTTATTTAAACTGCACAACAGGTAAAATCTGATCACATTGTAAAGGTTTCGTTTAACTGCATGGCAGATAACATCTGATCACATTATAATGGTTTATTTAAACTTCACGACAGGTAACATCTGATCACATTGTAAATGTTTATTTAAACTGCACAACAGGTAAAATCTGATCACATTGTAAAGGTTTCGTTTAACTGCATGGCAGATAACATCTGATCACATTATAATGGTTTATTTAAACTTCACGACAGGTAACATCTGATCACATTGTAAATGTTTAATATAACTGCATGACAGATAACATCTGATCACATTATAAAGGTTTATTTAAACTGCATGACAGGTAACATTTGATCACATTGAAAAGGTTTATTATAACTGCATTAGAGGATATCATCTGATCACATTGTAAAGGTTTAATATAACTGCATGACAGATAACATCTGATCACATTATAAAGGTTTATTTAAACTGCATGACAGGTAACATTTGATCACATTGAAAAGGTTTATTATAACTGCATGATAGGATATCATCTGATCACATTGTAAATGTTTATTTAAACTGCACAACAGGTAAAATCTGATCACATTGTAAAGGTTTCGTTTAACTGCATGGCAGATAACATCTGATCACATTATAATGGTTTATTTAAACTTCACGACAGGTAACATCTGATCACATTGTAAATGTTTAATATAACTGCATGACAGATAACATCTGATCACATTATAAAGGTTTATTTAAACTGCATGACAGGTAACATTTTATCACATTGAAAAGGTTTATTATAACTGCATTAGAGGATATCATCTGATCACATTGTAAAGGTTTAATATAACTGCATGACAGATAACATCTGATCACATTATAAAGGTTTATTTAAACTGCATGACAGGTAACATTTGATCACATTGAAAAGGTTTATTATAACTGCATGAAAGGATATCATCTGATCACATTGTAAAGGTATAACTGCACGACGGGATATCATCTGATCACATTGTAAAGGTTTAATATAAATGCATGACAGGATATCATCTGATCACATTGTAAAGGTTTAATATAACTGCATGACAGGATATCATCTGATCCCATTGTAAAGGTTTAATATAACTGCACGACAAATTTGGTCACATTATAAAGGTTTTTTAAACTGCACGACAGGTAACATCTGATCACATTGTAAAGGTTTAATATAAATGCATGACAGGATATCATCTGATCACATTGTAAAGGTTTAATATAACTGCATGACAGGATATCATCTGATCACATTGTAAAGGTTTAATATAACTGCACGACAAATTTGGTCACATTATAAAGGTTTTTTAAACTGCACGACAGGTAACATTTGGTCACATTGAAAAGGTTTAATATAACTGCACGACAGGATGTCATCTGATCACATTGTAAAGGTTTAATAAAACTGCACAACAGGTAACATCTGATCACATTGTAAATGTTTAATATAACGGCATGACAGGTAACATCTGATCACATTGTAAAAGTTTAATATAACTGCTTGAAAGGATATCATCTGATCACATTGTAAAGGTTTAATATAACTGCATGACAGGTAACATGAATATAAAATATATAAAATATTCTTTGAATTGTTAATGGTCTGTCATGGACCCCAGTAACACATATGAGATACTGTTTGAAAGCTTAGAGTCTCTACTTTCTGCAGATATGCATCACTTTGAGAAATCTTTTACTGTAAAAAAGTTATTTACACTTAATTTACACTATCACCCCCCATAATTTTGTATATGATTTAATATTCACATATTTCATATTTTTTAAATATGACAAACATGGGCAAGTCTTATATCAAATGAAAGCTCTCATTCTCAGGAATAAGGCTACAGCGTTATTTTTGTTCTATTATTAACACATATCCAACAATAGTTGAATGAATAATAAGGTAAAAAATCTTCTTTTGTAAAACGTATGTGAAACTTGAGCATGAACTGCCTCAGATAGCACATATAGCCACAAATGCTACACCATCTTTTTTATTAGGTCCTACTCTAAAAAATGAGTCCATTCACAACATTTTCTTTGGTTGTGTGCATAATTAATCCCTTGCTATTTATTATATGTGCAAAACAAAAAATTTATATTTATATGAAAAATGTATTTTCGCACACTTCAGTAAAATGAGAATAACTTTAGAATGCGACATGATAAAGAGATCATTCTTTTTTGGGGTGTTTACTGTCTGCTGCTGTTAACAACCAGAACTGTTTGCAGTCTGCTAGAGCACAGAACCAGAGTTATACACTATCAAAGGCAGTATTTACAACATAAAAAAGAAAATTTGGTATTTCATTGTATGAAAAACAACATAAATAACAAAATTTTTCACAAACAGCAGCTTTTTATGTAACTTCAAGGTGTTTTCTTTAAAATGATATAAATCAATTGCATTTATTCCACTGTATGCACATACAGTGGAATAAATGCAATTGCTTTATATCATTTTAAAGAAAACACCTTGAAGTTACATAAAAAGCTGCTGTTTGTGAAAAATTTTGTTATTTATGTTGTTTTTCATACAGTGAAACACCAAATTTTCTTTTTTATGTTGTAAATACTGCCTTTGATAGTGTATAACTATTATGGGAGCACTTCAAATATTTTTAGGTGGAAATTAAATACAAAAAGGGTATTGGAGTAAAATAACTTTTGTATAGATTATGATAGAGAAAAAATTCCTTTTTCCTCTGTAAGCTGGCAATTGCTGGAATCAAACAAAACTGTCTGCAGGGAGCTGAGGCACCCAGGCCCAGAGTTATACACTTTCAAATAAAAACTTTAGAAAAAAACATCAAAAAGCGCCTATTTATTTTTGTGTTTATTAGAGGACTGACATCACATACAACCATGTTTAGCACTTTCAACAGTGTTTTATGTAATTTCAAAGGGTTTCCTGTAAAATGATACCAAACATTTGTATGTAAACCTCTGCATGTGGCTATGGGAAGCTTTTGAAATTGGGTAGGCCAAGTCCAGGCGAAAATCCCCAAAATAGCTTCAGGGTGGAAGAAGTTTTAAAAGTGGTAAAAGCGGATCCCCCCCAAAGTGCTTCCATTTTCTATGTCCTACTGTAATTTTGGGCAAATGTGCAATATAATCCAATTTATGTGCAAGCATGATCATTAAAAAATAATAATCAATAAATACCACAAGAGTACCACACCACATTGGGCACTGTTGTGTCAGCCTAGCTGTGATTTGGCATGAAGCAGCAGATCCAGAGAAGGTGATCACAGCAGAGTCAACAGTCTGAACCAAACTTTCTAATCATGATGGTAAATGGTAAATGGACTGCATTTATATAGCGCTTTTAACAGACCTATGGCCATCCAAACCGCTTTACAATTAGCCTCACATTCACCCATTCACTCACACATTCATACACCGACGGCAGTGTCAGCCATGCAAGGCACCAGCCAGCTCGTCGGGAGCAGCTGGGGTTAGGTGTCTTGCTCAAGGACACCTCGACACTTGGTCCAGTGGAGCCGGGAATTGAACCACCAACCTTCCGGTTTGTAGACAACCTACATGAACCACTAGGCCACTGCCGCCCGATGATGATGAAAAAGTGGCAACGGCAGCTGGGATTGATGATTAATGTTGCCCACATACGGGCTGCACATGAAGAACAGTTTGTCTGCAAACCAGGGCTTTGAGCAGGTTTTTTTGAGCAACTCTGCATTTTAAGCAGAGTTGTGCACTTTTGCATGAAAAGTCATATTTCAGCCTGAAACGTTGATTTTTCACTCTAAACTGCTTTTCTGAGCTGGAAATCACTTTAAACGGCTTTTTTTCATCGTTAGAATGCTCCTGTAAGCATTTTAAGCAGAGTTGTGCACTTTTGCATGAAAAGTCACATTTCAGCCTGAAACGTTGATTTTTCACTCTAAACTGCTTTTCTGAGCTGGAAATCACTTTAAACGGCTCCTGTAAGCATTTTAGTTGTGCACTTTTGCATGAAAAGTCACATTTCAGCCTGAAACGTTGATTTTTCACTCTAAACTGCTTTTCTGAGCTGGAAATCACTTTAAACGACTTGTTTCATCGTTAGAATGCTCCTGTAAGCATTTTAAGCAGAGTTGTGCACTTTTGCATGAAAAGTCACATTTCAGCCTGAAACGTTGATTTTTCACTCTAAACTGCTTTTCTGAGCTTGAAATCACTTTAAACGGCTTAGAATGCTCCTAAAAGCATTTTAAGCAGAGTTGTGCACTTTTGCATGAAAAGTCACATTTCAGCCTGAAACGTTGATTTTTCACTCTAAACTGCTTTTCTGAGCTGGTAATCACTTTATCCTGCTTAGAATGCTCCTGTAAGCATTTTAAGCAGAGTTGTGCACTTTTGCATGAAAAGTCACATTTCAGCCTGAAACGTTGATTTTTCACTCTAAACTGCTTTTCTGAGCTGGAAATCACTTTAAACGGCTTGTTTCATCGTTAGAATGCTCCTGTAAGCATTTTAAGCAGAGTTGTGCACTTTTGCATGAAAAGTCACATTTCAGCCTGAAACGTTGATTTTTCACTCTAAACTGCTTTTCTGAGCTGGAAATCACTTTAAACGGCTTGTTTCATCGTTAGAATGCTCCTGTAAGCATTTTAAGCAGAGTTGTGCACTTTTGCATGAAAAGTCATATTTCAGCCTGAAACGTTGATTTTTCACTCTAAACTGCTTTTCTGAGCTGGAAATCACTTTAAACGGCTTGTTTCATCGTTAGAATGCTCCTGTAAGCATTTTAAGCAGAGTTGTGCACTTTTGCATGAAAAGTCACATTTCAGCCTGAAACGTTGATTTTTCACTCTAAACTGCTTTTCTGAGCTGGAAATCACTTTAAACGGCTTATTTCATCGTTAGAATGCTCCTGTAAGCATTTTAAGCAGAGTTGTGCACTTTTGCATGAAAAGTCACATTTCAGCCTGAAACGTTGATTTTTCACTCTAAACTGCTTTTCTGAGCTGGAAATCACTTTAAACGGCTTGTTTTATCGTTAGAATGCTCCTGTAAGCATTTTAAGCAGAGTTGTGCACTTTTGCATGAAAAGTCACATTTCAGCCTGAAACGTTGATTTTTCACTCTAAACTGCTTTTCTGAGCTGGAAATCACTTTAAACGGCTTAGAATGCTCCTGTAAGCATTTTAAGCAGAGTTGTGCACTTTTGCATGAAAAGTCACATTTCAGCCTGAAACGTTGATTTAAACTGCTAAACTGCTTTTCTGAGCTGGAAATCACTTTAAACGGCTTAGAATGCTCCTGTAAGCATTTTAAGCAGAGTTGTGCACTTTTGCATGAAAAGTCACATTTCAGCCTGAAACGTTGATTTTTCACTCTAAACTGCTTTTCTGAGCTGGAAATCACTTTAAACGGCTTAGAATGCTCCTGTAAGCATTTTAAGCAGAGTTGTGCACTTTTGCATGAAAAGTCACATTTCAGCCTGAAACGTTGATTTTTCACTCTAAACTGCTTTTCTGAGCTGGAAATCACTTTAAACGGCTTAGAATGCTCCTGTAAGCATTTTAAGCAGAGTTGTGCACTTTTGCATGAAAAGTCACATTTCAGCCTGAAACGTTGATTTTTCACTCTAAACTGCTTTTCTGAGCTGGAAATCACTTTAAACGGCTTAGAATGCTCCTGTAAGCATTTTAAGCAGAGTTGTGCACTTTTGCATGAAAAGTCACATTTCAGCCTGAAACGTTGATTTTTCACTCTAAACTGCTTTTCTGAGCTGGAAATCACTTTAAACGGCTTAGAATGCTCCTGTAAGCATTTTAAGCAGAGTTGTGCACTTTTGCATGAAAAGTCACATTTCAGCCTGAAACGTTGATTTTTCACTCTAAACTGCTTTTCTGAGCTGGAAATCACTTTAAACGGCTTAGAATGCTCCTGTAAGCATTTTAAGCAGAGTTGTGCACTTTTGCATGAAAAGTCACATTTCAGCCTGAAACGTTGATTTTTCACTCTAAACTGCTTTTCTGAGCTGGAAATCACTTTAAACGGCTTAGAATGCTCCTGTAAGCATTTTAAGCAGAGTTGGGCACTTTTGCATGAAAAGTCACATTTCAGCCTGAAACGTTGATTTTTCACTCTAAACTGCTTTTCTGAGCTGGAAATCACTTTAAACGGCTTAGAATGCTCCTGTAAGCATTTTAAGCAGAGTTGTGCACTTTTGCATGAAAAGTCATATTTCAGCCTGAAACGTTGATTTTTCACTCTAAACTGCTTTTCTGAGCTGGAAATCACTTTAAACGGCTTGTTTCATCGTTAGAATGCTCCTGTAAGCATTTTAAGCAGAGTTGTGCACTTTTGCATGAAAAGTCACATTTCAGCCTGAAACGTTGATTTTTCACTCTAAACTGCTTTTCTGAGCTGGAAATCACTTTAAACGGCTTGTTTCATCGTTAGAATGCTCCTGTAAGCATTTTAAGCAGAGTTGTGCACTTTTGCATGAAAAGTCATATTTCAGCCTGAAACGTTGATTTTTCACTCTAAACTGCTTTTCTGAGCTGGAAATCACTTTAAACGGCTTAGAATGCTCCTGTAAGCATTTTAAGCAGAGTTGTGCACTTTTGCATAAAATCACTTTAAATGGCTTAGAATGCTCCTGTAAGCATTTTAAGCAGAGTTGTGCACTTTTGCATGAAAAGTCACATTTCAGCCTGAAACGTTGATTTTTCACTCTAAACTGCTTTTCTGAGCTGGAAATCACTTTAAACGGCTTGTTTCATCGTTAGAATGCTCCTGTAAGCATTTTAAGCAGAGTTGTGCACTTTTGCATGAAAAGTCACATTTCAGCCTGAAACGTTAATTTTTCACTCTAAACTGCTTTTCTGAGCTGGAAATCACTTTAAACGGCTTAGAATGCTCCTGTAAGCATTTTAAGCAGAGTTGTGCACTTTTGCATGAAAAGTCACATTTCAGCCTGAAACGTTGATTTTTCACTCTAAACTGCTTTTCTGAGCTGGAAATCACTTTAAACGGCTTAGAATGCTCCTGTAAGCATTTTAAGCAGAGTTGTGCACTTTTGCATGAAAAGTCACATTTCAGCCTGAAACGTTGATTTTTCACTCTAAACTGCTTTTCTGAGCTGGAAATCACTTTAAACGGCTTAGAATGCTCCTGTAAGCATTTTAAGCAGAGTTGTGCACTTTTGCATGAAAAGTCACATTTCAGCCTGAAACGTTGATTTTTCACTCTAAACTGCTTTTCTGAGCTGGAAATCACTTTAAACGGCTTGTTTCATCGTTAGAATGCTCCTGTAAGCATTTTAAGCAGAGTTGTGCACTTTTGCATGAAAAGTCATATTTCAGCCTGAAACGTTGATTTTTCACTCTAAACTGCTTTTCTGAGCTGGAAATCACTTTAAACGGCTTGTTTCATCGTTAGAATGCTCCTGTAAGCATTTTAAGCAGAGTTGTGCACTTTTGCATGAAAAGTCATATTTCAGCCTGAAACGTTGATTTTTCACTCTAAACTGCTTTTCTGAGCTGGAAATCACTTTAAACGGCTTAGAATGCTCCTGTAAGCATTTTAAGCAGAGTTGTGCACTTTTGCATGAAAAGTCACATTTCAGCCTGAAACGTTGATTTTTCACTCTAAACTGCTTTTCTGAGCTGGAAATCACTTTAAACGGCTTAGAATGCTCCTGTAAGCATTTTAAGCAGAGTTGTGCACTTTTGCATGAAAAGTCATATTTCAGCCTGAAACGTTGATTTTTCACTCTAAACTGCTTTTCTGAGCTGGAAATCACTTTAAACGGCTTAGAATGCTCCTGTAAGCATTTTAAGCAGAGTTGTGCACTTTTGCATGAAAAGTCACATTTCAGCCTGAAACGTTGATTTTTCACTCTAAACTGCTTTTCTGAGCTGGAAATCACTTTAAACGGCTTAGAATGCTCCTGTAAGCATTTTAAGCAGAGTTGTGCACTTTTGCATGAAAAGTCATATTTCAGCCTGAAACGTTGATTTTTCACTCTAAACTGCTTTTCTGAGCTGGAAATCACTTTAAACGGCTTAGAATGCTCCTGTAAGCATTTTAAGCAGAGTTGTGCACTTTTGCATGAAAAGTCACATTTCAGCCTGAAACGTTGATTTTTCACTCTAAACTGCTTTTCTGAGCTGGAAATCACTTTAAACGGCTTAGAATGCTCCTGTAAGCATTTTAAGCAGAGTTGTGCACTTTTGCATGAAAAGTCATATTTCAGCCTGAAACGTTGATTTTTCACTCTAAACTGCTTTTCTGAGCTGGAAATCACTTTAAACGGCTTAGAATGCTCCTGTAAGCATTTTAAGCAGAGTTGTGCACTTTTGCATGAAAAGTCACATTTCAGCCTGAAACGTTGATTTTTCACTCTAAACTGCTTTTCTGAGCTGGAAATCACTTTAAACGGCTTAGAATGCTCCTGTAAGCATTTTAAGCAGAGTTGTGCACTTTTGCATGAAAAGTCATATTTCAGCCTGAAACGTTGATTTTTCACTCTAAACTGCTTTTCTGAGCTGGAAATCACTTTAAACGGCTTAGAATGCTCCTGTAAGCATTTTAAGCAGAGTTGTGCACTTTTGCATGAAAAGTCATATTTCAGCCTGAAACGTTGATTTTTCACTCTAAACTGCTTTTCTGAGCTGGAAATCACTTTAAACGGCTTAGAATGCTCCTGTAAGCATTTTAAGCAGAGTTGTGCACTTTTGCATGAAAAGTCACATTTCAGCCTGAAACGTTGATTTTTCACTCTAAACTGCTTTTCTGAGCTGGAAATCACTTTAAACGGCTTAGAATGCTCCTGTAAGCATTTTAAGCAGAGTTGTGCACTTTTGCATGAAAAGTCACATTTCAGCCTGAAACGTTGATTTTTCACTCTAAACTGCTTTTCTGAGCTGGAAATCACTTTAAACGGCTTAGAATGCTCCTGTAAGCATTTTAAGCAGAGTTGTGCACTTTTGCATGAAAAGTCATATTTCAGCCTGAAACGTTGATTTTTCACTCTAAACTGCTTTTCTGAGCTGGAAATCACTTTAAACGGCTTAGAATGCTCCTGTAAGCATTTTAAGCAGAGTTGTGCACTTTTGCATGAAAAGTCAAATTTCAGCCTGAAACGTTGATTTTTCACTCTAAACTGCTTTTCTGAGCTGGAAATCACTTTAAACGGCTTAGAATGCTCCTGTAAGCATTTTAAGCAGAGTTGTGCACTTTTGCATGAAAAGTCACATTTCAGCCTGAAACGTTGATTTTTCACTCTAAACTGCTTTTCTGAGCTGGAAATCACTTTAAACGGCTTAGAATGCTCCTGTAAGCATTTTAAGCAGAGTTGTGCACTTTTGCATGAAAAGTCATATTTCAGCCTGAAACGTTGATTTTTCACTCTAAACTGCTTTTCTGAGCTGGAAATCACTTTAAACGGCTTAGAATGCTCCTGTAAGCATTTTAAGCAGAGTTGTGCACTTTTGCATGAAAAGTCATATTTCAGCCTGAAACGTTGATTTTTCACTCTAAACTGCTTTTCTGAGCTGGAAATCACTTTAAACGGCTTAGAATGCTCCTGTAAGCATTTTAAGCAGAGTTGTGCACTTTTGCATGAAAAGTCACATTTCAGCCTGAAACGTTGATTTTTCACTCTAAACTGCTTTTCTGAGCTGGAAATCACTTTAAACGGCTTGTTTCATCGTTAGAATGCTCCTGTAAGCATTTTAAGCAGAGTTGTGCACTTTTGCATGAAAAGTCATATTTCAGCCTGAAACGTTGATTTTTCACTCTAAACTGCTTTTCTGAGCTGGAAATCACTTTAAACGGCTTAGAATGCTCCTGTAAGCATTTTAAGCAGAGTTGTGCACTTTTGCATGAAAAGTCATATTTCAGCCTGAAACGTTGATTTTTCACTCTAAACTGCTTTTCTGAGCTGGAAATCACTTTAAACGGCTTAGAATGCTCCTGTAAGCATTTTAAGCAGAGTCGGGCACTTTTGCATGAAAAGTCACATTTCAGCCTGAAACGTTGATTTTTCACTCTAAACTGCTTTTCTGAGCTGGAAATCACTTTAAACGGCTTAGAATGCTCCTGTAAGCATTTTAAGCAGAGTTGTGCACTTTTGCATGAAAAGTCACATTTCAGCCTGAAACGTTGATTTTTCACTCTAAACTGCTTTTCTGAGCTGGAAATCACTTTAAACGGCTTAGAATGCTCCTGTAAGCATTTTAAGCAGAGTTGTGCACTTTTGCATGAAAAGTCATATTTCAGCCTGAAACGTTGATTTTTCACTCTAAACTGCTTTTCTGAGCTGGAAATCACTTTAAACGGCTTAGAATGCTCCTGTAAGCATTTTAAGCAGAGTTGTGCACTTTTGCATGAAAAGTCACATTTCAGCCTGAAACGTTGATTTTTCACTCTAAACTGCTTTTCTGAGCTGGAAATCACTTTAAACGGCTTAGAATGCTCCTGTAAGCATTTTAAGCAGAGTTGTGCACTTTTGCATGAAAAGTCACATTTCAGCCTGAAACGTTGATTTTTTACTCTAAACTGCTTTTCTGAGCTGGAAATCACTTTAAACGGCTTGTTTCATCGTTAGAATGCTCCTGTAAGCATTTTAAGCAGAGTTGTGCACTTTTGCATGAAAAGTCATATTTCAGCCTGAAACGTTGATTTTTCACTCTAAACTGCTTTTCTGAGCTGGAAATCACTTTAAACGGCTTAGAATGCTCCTGTAAGCATTTTAAGCAGAGTTGTGCACTTTTGCATGAAAAGTCATATTTCAGCCTGAAACGTTGATTTTTCACTCTAAACTGCTTTTCTGAGCTGGAAATCACTTTAAACGGCTTAGAATGCTCCTGTAAGCATTTTAAGCAGAGTTGGGCACTTTTGCATGAAAAGTCATATTTCAGCCTGAAACGTTGATTTTTCACTCTAAACTGCTTTTCTGAGCTGGAAATCACTTTAAACGGCTTAGAATGCTCCTGTAAGCATTTTAAGCAGAGTTGTGCACTTTTGCATGAAAAGTCACATTTCAGCCTGAAACGTTGATTTTTCACTCTAAACTGCTTTTCTGAGCTGGAAATCACTTTAAACGGCTTAGAATGCTCCTGTAAGCATTTTAAGCAGAGTTGTGCACTTTTGCATGAAAAGTCACATTTCAGCCTGAAACGTTGATTTTTCACTCTAAACTGCTTTTCTGAGCTGGAAATCACTTTAAACGGCTTGTTTCATCGTTAGAATGCTCCTGTAAGCATTTTAAGCAGAGTTGTGCACTTTTGCATGAAAAGTCACATTTCAGCCTGAAACGTTGATTTTTCACTCTAAACTGCTTTTCTGAGCTGGAAATCACTTTAAACGGCTTAGAATGCTCCTGTAAGCATTTTAAGCAGAGTTGGGCACTTTTGCATGAAAAGTCATATTTCAGCCTGAAACGTTGATTTTTCACTCTAAACTGCTTTTCTGAGCTGGAAATCACTTTAAACGGCTTGTTTCATCGTTAGAATGCTCCTGTAAGCATTTTAAGCAGAGTTGTGCACTTTTGCATGAAAAGTCATATTTCAGCCTGAAACGTTGATTTTTCACTCTAAACTGCTTTTCTGAGCTGGAAATCACTTTAAACGGCTTAGAATGCTCCTGTAAGCATTTTAAGCAGAGTTGTGCACTTTTGCATGAAAAGTCATATTTCAGCCTGAAACGTTGATTTTTCACTCTAAACTGCTTTTCTGAGCTGGAAATCACTTTAAACGGCTTAGAATGCTCCTGTAAGCATTTTAAGCAGAGTTGTGCACTTTTGCATGAAAAGTCACATTTCAGCCTGAAACGTTGATTTTTCACTCTAAACTGCTTTTCTGAGCTGGAAATCACTTTAAACGGCTTAGAATGCTCCTGTAAGCATTTTAAGCAGAGTTGTGCACTTTTGCATGAAAAGTCATATTTCAGCCTGAAACGTTGATTTTTTCACTCTAAACTGCTTTTCTGAGCTGGAAATCACTTTAAACGGCTTAGAATGCTCCTGTAAGCATTTTAAGCAGAGTTGTGCACTTTTGCATGAAAAGTCATATTTCAGCCTGAAACGTTGATTTTTCACTCTAAACTGCTTTTCTGAGCTGGAAATCACTTTAAACTGCTTGTTTCATCGTTAGAATGCTCCTGTAAGCATTTTAAGCAGAGTTGTGCACTTTTGCATGAAAAGTCATATTTCAGCCTGAAACGTTGATTTTTCACTCTAAACTGCTTTTCTGAGCTGGAAATCACTTTAAACGGCTTAGAATGCTCCTGTAAGCATTTTAAGCAGAGTTGTGCACTTTTGCATGAAAAGTCATATTTCAGCCTGAAACGTTGATTTTTCACTCTAAACTGCTTTTCTGAGCTGGAAATCACTTTAAACGGCTTGTTTCATCGTTAGAATGCTCCTGTAAGCATTTTAAGCAGAGTTGTGCACTTTTGCATGAAAAGTCACATTTCAGCCTGAAACGTTGATTTTTGCCTCTAAACTGCTTTTCTGAGCTGGAAATCACTTTAAACGGCTTAGAATGCTCCTGTAAGCATTTTAAGCAGAGTTGTGCACTTTTGCATGAAAAGTCATATTTCAGCCTGAAACGTTGATTTTTCACTCTAAACTGCTTTTCTGAGCTGGAAATCACTTTAAACGGCTTAGAATGCTCCTGTAAGCATTTTAAGCAGAGTTGTGCACTTTTGCATGAAAAGTCATATTTCAGCCTGAAACGTTGATTTTTCACTCTAAACTGCTTTTCTGAGCTGGAAATCACTTTAAACGGCTTAGAATGCTCCTGTAAGCATTTTAAGCAGAGTTGTGCACTTTTGCATGAAAAGTCATATTTCAGCCTGAAACGTTGATTTTTCACTCTAAACTGCTTTTCTGAGCTGGAAATCACTTTAAACGGCTTAGAATGCTCCTGTAAGCATTTTAAGCAGAGTTGTGCACTTTTGCATGAAAAGTCATATTTCAGCCTGAAACGTTGATTTTTGCCTCTAAACTGCTTTTCTGAGCTGGAAATCACTTTAAACGGCTTAGAATGCTCCTGTAAGCATTTTAAGCAGAGTTGTGCACTTTTGCATGAAAAGTCATATTTCAGCCTGAAACGTTGATTTTTCACTCTAAACTGCTTTTCTGAGCTGGAAATCACTTTAAACGGCTTAGAATGCTCCTGTAAGCATTTTAAGCAGAGTTGTGCACTTTTGCATGAAAAGTCATATTTCAGCCTGAAACGTTGATTTTTGCCTCTAAACTGCTTTTCTGAGCTGGAAATCACTTTAAACGGCTTAGAATGCTCCTGTAAGCATTTTAAGCAGAGTTGTGCACTTTTGCATGAAAAGTCATATTTCAGCCTGAAACGTTGATTTTTCACTCTAAACTGCTTTTCTGAGCTGGAAATCACTTTAAACGGCTTAGAATGCTCCTGTAAGCATTTTAAGCAGAGTTGTGCACTTTTGCATGAAAAGTCATATTTCAGCCTGAAACGTTGATTTTTCACTCTAAACTGCTTTTCTGAGCTGGAAATCACTTTAAACGGCTTAGAATGCTCCTGTAAGCATTTTAAGCAGAGTTGGGCACTTTTGCATGAAAAGTCACTTTTCAGCCTGAAACGTTGATTTTTCACTCTAAACTGCTTTTCTGAGCTGGAAATCACTTTAAACGGCTTAGAATGCTCCTGTAAGCATTTTAAGCAGAGTTGTGCACTTTTGCATGAAAAGTCACATTTCAGCCTGAAACGTTGATTTTTCACTCTAAACTGCTTTTCTGAGCTGGAAATCACTTTAAACGGCTTAGAATGCTCCTGTAAGCATTTTAAGCAGAGTTGTGCACTTTTGCATGAAAAGTCATATTTCAGCCTGAAACGTTGATTTTTCACTCTAAACTGCTTTTCTGAGCTGGAAATCACTTTAAACGGCTTAGAATGCTCCTGTAAGCATTTTAAGCAGAGTTGTGCACTTTTGCATGAAAAGTCATATTTCAGCCTGAAACGTTGATTTTTCACTCTAAACTGCTTTTCTGAGCTGGAAATCACTTTAAACGGCTTAGAATGCTCCTGTAAGCATTTTAAGCAGAGTTGTGCACTTTTGCATGAAAAGTCATATTTCAGCCTGAAACGTTGATTTTTCACTCTAAACTGCTTTTCTGAGCTGGAAATCACTTTAAACGGCTTGTTTCATCGTTAGAATGCTCCTGTAAGCATTTTAAGCAGAGTTGTGCACTTTTGCATGAAAAGTCATATTTCAGCCTGAAACGTTGATTTTTCACTCTAAACTGCTTTTCTGAGCTGGAAATCACTTTAAACGGCTTAGAATGCTCCTGTAAGCATTTTAAGCAGAGTTGTGCACTTTTGCATGAAAAGTCATATTTCAGCCTGAAACGTTGATTTTTCACTCTAAACTGCTTTTCTGAGCTGGAAATCACTTTAAACGGCTTAGAATGCTCCTGTAAGCATTTTAAGCAGAGTTGTGCACTTTTGCATGAAAAGTCACATTTCAGCCTGAAACGTTGATTTTTCACTCTAAACTGCTTTTCTGAGCTGGAAATCACTTTAAACGGCTTAGAATGCTCCTGTAAGCATTTTAAGCAGAGTTGTGCACTTTTGCATGAAAAGTCATATTTCAGCCTGAAACGTTGATTTTTCACTCTAAACTGCTTTTCTGAGCTGGAAATCACTTTAAACGGCTTAGAATGCTCCTGTAAGCATTTTAAGCAGAGTTGTGCACTTTTGCATGAAAAGTCATATTTCAGCCTGAAACGTTGATTTTTCACTCTAAACTGCTTTTCTGAGCTGGAAATCACTTTAAACGGCTTAGAATGCTCCTGTAAGCATTTTAAGCAGAGTTGTGCACTTTTGCATGAAAAGTCATATTTCAGCCTGAAACGTTGATTTTTCACTCTAAACTGCTTTTCTGAGCTGGAAATCACTTTAAACGGCTTAGAATGCTCCTGTAAGCATTTTAAGCAGAGTTGTGCACTTTTGCATGAAAAGTCATATTTCAGCCTGAAACGTTGATTTTTCACTCTAAACTGCTTTTCTGAGCTGGAAATCACTTTAAACGGCTTAGAATGCTCCTGTAAGCATTTTAAGCAGAGTTGTGCACTTTTGCATGAAAAGTCATATTTCAGCCTGAAACGTTGATTTTTCACTCTAAACTGCTTTTCTGAGCTGGAAATCACTTTAAACGGCTTAGAATGCTCCTGTAAGCATTTTAAGCAGAGTTGTGCACTTTTGCATGAAAAGTCATATTTCAGCCTGAAACGTTGATTTTTCACTCTAAACTGCTTTTCTGAGCTGGAAATCACTTTAAACGGCTTAGAATGCTCCTGTAAGCATTTTAAGCAGAGTTGTGCACTTTTGCATGAAAAGTCATATTTCAGCCTGAAACGTTGATTTTTCACTCTAAACTGCTTTTCTGAGCTGGAAATCACTTTAAACGGCTTAGAATGCTCCTGTAAGCATTTTAAGCAGAGTTGTGCACTTTTGCATGAAAAGTCATATTTCAGCCTGAAACGTTGATTTTTCACTCTAAACTGCTTTTCTGAGCTGGAAATCACTTTAAACGGCTTAGAATGCTCCTGTAAGCATTTTAAGCAGAGTTGTGCACTTTTGCATGAAAAGTCATATTTCAGCCTGAAACGTTGATTTTTGCCTCTAAACTGCTTTTCTGAGCTGGAAATCACTTTAAACGGCTTAGAATGCTCCTGTAAGCATTTTAAGCAGAGTTGTGCACTTTTGCATGAAAAGTCACATTTCAGCCTGAAACGTTGATTTTTCACTCTAAACTGCTTTTCTGAGCTGGAAATCACTTTAAACGGCTTAGAATGCTCCTGTAAGCATTTTAAGCAGAGTTGTGCACTTTTGCATGAAAAGTCATATTTCAGCCTGAAACGTTGATTTTTCACTCTAAACTGCTTTTCTGAGCTGGAAATCACTTTAAACGGCTTAGAATGCTCCTGTAAGCATTTTAAGCAGAGTTGTGCACTTTTGCATGAAAAGTCATATTTCAGCCTGAAACGTTGATTTTTCACTCTAAACTGCTTTTCTGAGCTGGAAATCACTTTAAACGGCTTAGAATGCTCCTGTAAGCATTTTAAGCAGAGTTGTGCACTTTTGCATGAAAAGTCATATTTCAGCCTGAAACGTTGATTTTTCACTCTAAACTGCTTTTCTGAGCTGGAAATCACTTTAAACGGCTTGTTTCATCGTTAGAATGCTCCTGTAAGCATTTTAAGCAGAGTTGTGCACTTTTGCATGAAAAGTCACATTTCAGCCTGAAACGTTGATTTTTCACTCTAAACTGCTTTTCTGAGCTGGAAATCACTTTAAACGGCTTAGAATGCTCCTGTAAGCATTTTAAGCAGAGTTGTGCACTTTTGCATGAAAAGTCATATTTCAGCCTGAAACGTTGATTTTTCACTCTAAACTGCTTTTCTGAGCTGGAAATCACTTTAAACGGCTTAGAATGCTCCTGTAAGCATTTTAAGCAGAGTTGTGCACTTTTGCATGAAAAGTCACATTTCAGCCTGAAACGTTGATTTTTCACTCTAAACTGCTTTTCTGAGCTGGAAATCACTTTAAACGGCTTAGAATGCTCCTGTAAGCATTTTAAGCAGAGTTGTGCACTTTTGCATGAAAAGTCATATTTCAGCCTGAAACGTTGATTTTTCACTCTAAACTGCTTTTCTGAGCTGGAAATCACTTTAAACGGCTTAGAATGCTCCTGTAAGCATTTTAAGCAGAGTTGTGCACTTTTGCATGAAAAGTCATATTTCAGCCTGAAACGTTGATTTTTCACTCTAAACTGCTTTTCTGAGCTGGAAATCACTTTAAACGGCTTAGAATGCTCCTGTAAGCATTTTAAGCAGAGTTGTGCACTTTTGCATGAAAAGTCATATTTCAGCCTGAAACGTTGATTTTTCACTCTAAACTGCTTTTCTGAGCTGGAAATCACTTTAAACGGCTTAGAATGCTCCTGTAAGCATTTTAAGCAGAGTTGTGCACTTTTGCATGAAAAGTCATATTTCAGCCTGAAACGTTGATTTTTGCCTCTAAACTGCTTTTCTGAGCTGGAAATCACTTTAAACGGCTTAGAATGCTCCTGTAAGCATTTTAAGCAGAGTTGTGCACTTTTGCATGAAAAGTCATATTTCAGCCTGAAACGTTGATTTTTCACTCTAAACTGCTTTTCTGAGCTGGAAATCACTTTAAACGGCTTAGAATGCTCCTGTAAGCATTTTAAGCAGAGTTGTGCACTTTTGCATGAAAAGTCATATTTCAGCCTGAAACGTTGATTTTTGCCTCTAAACTGCTTTTCTGAGCTGGAAATCACTTTAAACGGCTTAGAATGCTCCTGTAAGCATTTTAAGCAGAGTTGTGCACTTTTGCATGAAAAGTCACATTTCAGCCTGAAACGTTGATTTTTCACTCTAAACTGCTTTTCTGAGCTGGAAATCACTTTAAACGGCTTAGAATGCTCCTGTAAGCATTTTAAGCAGAGTTGTGCACTTTTGCATGAAAAGTCATATTTCAGCCTGAAACGTTGATTTTTCACTCTAAACTGCTTTTCTGAGCTGGAAATCACTTTAAACGGCTTAGAATGCTCCTGTAAGCATTTTAAGCAGAGTTGTGCACTTTTGCATGAAAAGTCATATTTCAGCCTGAAACGTTGATTTTTCACTCTAAACTGCTTTTCTGAGCTGGAAATCACTTTAAACGGCTTAGAATGCTCCTGTAAGCATTTTAAGCAGAGTTGGGCACTTTTGCATGAAAAGTCATATTTCAGCCTGAAACGTTGATTTTTCACTCTAAACTGCTTTTCTGAGCTGGAAATCACTTTAAACGGCTTAGAATGCTCCTGTAAGCATTTTAAGCAGAGTTGTGCACTTTTGCATGAAAAGTCATATTTCAGCCTGAAACGTTGATTTTTCACTCTAAACTGCTTTTCTGAGCTGGAAATCACTTTAAACGGCTTAGAATGCTCCTGTAAGCATTTTAAGCAGAGTTGTGCACTTTTGCATGAAAAGTCATATTTCAGCCTGAAACGTTGATTTTTCACTCTAAACTGCTTTTCTGAGCTGGAAATCACTTTAAACGGCTTAGAATGCTCCTGTAAGCATTTTAAGCAGAGTTGTGCACTTTTGCATGAAAAGTCATATTTCAGCCTGAAACGTTGATTTTTCACTCTAAACTGCTTTTCTGAGCTGGAAATCACTTTAAACGGCTTAGAATGCTCCTGTAAGCATTTTAAGCAGAGTTGTGCACTTTTGCATGAAAAGTCATATTTCAGCCTGAAACGTTGATTTTTCACTCTAAACTGCTTTTCTGAGCTGGAAATCACTTTAAACGGCTTAGAATGCTCCTGTAAGCATTTTAAGCAGAGTTGTGCACTTTTGCATGAAAAGTCATATTTCAGCCTGAAACGTTGATTTTTCACTCTAAACTGCTTTTCTGAGCTGGAAATCACTTTAAACGGCTTAGAATGCTCCTGTAAGCATTTTAAGCAGAGTTGTGCACTTTTGCATGAAAAGTCATATTTCAGCCTGAAACGTTGATTTTTCACTCTAAACTGCTTTTCTGAGCTGGAAATCACTTTAAACGGCTTAGAATGCTCCTGTAAGCATTTTAAGCAGAGTTGTGCACTTTTGCATGAAAAGTCATATTTCAGCCTGAAACGTTGATTTTTGCCTCTAAACTGCTTTTCTGAGCTGGAAATCACTTTAAACGGCTTAGAATGCTCCTGTAAGCATTTTAAGCAGAGTTGTGCACTTTTGCATGAAAAGTCATATTTCAGCCTGAAACGTTGATTTTTCACTCTAAACTGCTTTTCTGAGCTGGAAATCACTTTAAACGGCTTAGAATGCTCCTGTAAGCATTTTAAGCAGAGTTGTGCACTTTTGCATGAAAAGTCATATTTCAGCCTGAAACGTTGATTTTTCACTCTAAACTGCTTTTCTGAGCTGGAAATCACTTTAAACGGCTTAGAATGCTCCTGTAAGCATTTTAAGCAGAGTTGTGCACTTTTGCATGAAAAGTCATATTTCAGCCTGAAACGTTGATTTTTCACTCTAAACTGCTTTTCTGAGCTGGAAATCACTTTAAACGGCTTAGAATGCTCCTGTAAGCATTTTAAGCAGAGTTGTGCACTTTTGCATGAAAAGTCATATTTCAGCCTGAAACGTTGATTTTTCACTCTAAACTGCTTTTCTGAGCTGGAAATCACTTTAAACGGCTTAGAATGCTCCTGTAAGCATTTTAAGCAGAGTTGTGCACTTTTGCATGAAAAGTCATATTTCAGCCTGAAACGTTGATTTTTCACTCTAAACTGCTTTTCTGAGCTGGAAATCACTTTAAACGGCTTAGAATGCTCCTGTAAGCATTTTAAGCAGAGTTGTGCACTTTTGCATGAAAAGTCATATTTCAGCCTGAAACGTTGATTTTTCACTCTAAACTGCTTTTCTGAGCTGGAAATCACTTTAAACGGCTTAGAATGCTCCTGTAAGCATTTTAAGCAGAGTTGTGCACTTTTGCATGAAAAGTCACATTTCAGCCTGAAACGTTGATTTTTCACTCTAAACTGCTTTTCTGAGCTGGAAATCACTTTAAACGGCTTAGAATGCTCCTGTAAGCATTTTAAGCAGAGTTGTGCACTTTTGCATGAAAAGTCATATTTCAGCCTGAAACGTTGATTTTTCACTCTAAACTGCTTTTCTGAGCTGGAAATCACTTTAAACGGCTTAGAATGCTCCTGTAAGCATTTTAAGCAGAGTTGTGCACTTTTGCATGAAAAGTCATATTTCAGCCTGAAACGTTGATTTTTCACTCTAAACTGCTTTTCTGAGCTGGAAATCACTTTAAACGGCTTAGAATGCTCCTGTAAGCATTTTAAGCAGAGTTGTGCACTTTTGCATGAAAAGTCATATTTCAGCCTGAAACGTTGATTTTTCACTCTAAACTGCTTTTCTGAGCTGGAAATCACTTTAAACGGCTTAGAATGCTCCTGTAAGCATTTTAAGCAGAGTTGTGCACTTTTGCATGAAAAGTCATATTTCAGCCTGAAACGTTGATTTTTGCCTCTAAACTGCTTTTCTGAGCTGGAAATCACTTTAAACGGCTTAGAATGCTCCTGTAAGCATTTTAAGCAGAGTTGTGCACTTTTGCATGAAAAGTCACATTTCAGCCTGAAACGTTGATTTTTCACTCTAAACTGCTTTTCTGAGCTGGAAATCACTTTAAACGGCTTAGAATGCTCCTGTAAGCATTTTAAGCAGAGTTGTGCACTTTTGCATGAAAAGTCATATTTCAGCCTGAAACGTTGATTTTTCACTCTAAACTGCTTTTCTGAGCTGGAAATCACTTTAAACGGCTTAGAATGCTCCTGTAAGCATTTTAAGCAGAGTTGTGCACTTTTGCATGAAAAGTCATATTTCAGCCTGAAACGTTGATTTTTCACTCTAAACTGCTTTTCTGAGCTGGAAATCACTTTAAACTGCTTGTTTCATCGTTAGAATGCTCCTGTAAGCATTTTAAGCAGAGTTGTGCACTTTTGCATGAAAAGTCATATTTCAGCCTGAAACGTTGATTTTTCACTCTAAACTGCTTTTCTGAGCTGGAAATCACTTTAAACGGCTTAGAATGCTCCTGTAAGCATTTTAAGCAGAGTTGTGCACTTTTGCATGAAAAGTCATATTTCAGCCTGAAACGTTGATTTTTCACTCTAAACTGCTTTTCTGAGCTGGAAATCACTTTAAACGGCTTAGAATGCTCCTGTAAGCATTTTAAGCAGAGTTGGGCACTTTTGCATGAAAAGTCATATTTCAGCCTGAAACGTTGATTTTTCACTCTAAACTGCTTTTCTGAGCTGGAAATCACTTTAAACGGCTTAGAATGCTCCTGTAAGCATTTTAAGCAGAGTTGTGCACTTTTGCATGAAAAGTCATATTTCAGCCTGAAACGTTGATTTTTCACTCTAAACTGCTTTTCTGAGCTGGAAATCACTTTAAACGGCTTAGAATGCTCCTGTAAGCATTTTAAGCAGAGTTGTGCACTTTTGCATGAAAAGTCATATTTCAGCCTGAAACGTTGATTTTTCACTCTAAACTGCTTTTCTGAGCTGGAAATCACTTTAAACGGCTTAGAATGCTCCTGTAAGCATTTTAAGCAGAGTTGTGCACTTTTGCATGAAAAGTCATATTTCAGCCTGAAACGTTGATTTTTCACTCTAAACTGCTTTTCTGAGCTGGAAATCACTTTAAACGGCTTAGAATGCTCCTGTAAGCATTTTAAGCAGAGTTGTGCACTTTTGCATGAAAAGTCATATTTCAGCCTGAAACGTTGATTTTTGCCTCTAAACTGCTTTTCTGAGCTGGAAATCACTTTAAACGGCTTAGAATGCTCCTGTAAGCATTTTAAGCAGAGTTGTGCACTTTTGCATGAAAAGTCATATTTCAGCCTGAAACGTTGATTTTTCACTCTAAACTGCTTTTCTGAGCTGGAAATCACTTTAAACGGCTTAGAATGCTCCTGTAAGCATTTTAAGCAGAGTTGTGCACTTTTGCATGAAAAGTCATATTTCAGCCTGAAACGTTGATTTTTCACTCTAAACTGCTTTTCTGAGCTGGAAATCACTTTAAACGGCTTAGAATGCTCCTGTAAGCATTTTAAGCAGAGTTGTGCACTTTTGCATGAAAAGTCATATTTCAGCCTGAAACGTTGATTTTTCACTCTAAACTGCTTTTCTGAGCTGGAAATCACTTTAAACGGCTTAGAATGCTCCTGTAAGCATTTTAAGCAGAGTTGTGCACTTTTGCATGAAAAGTCATATTTCAGCCTGAAACGTTGATTTTTCACTCTAAACTGCTTTTCTGAGCTGGAAATCACTTTAAACGGCTTAGAATGCTCCTGTAAGCATTTTAAGCAGAGTTGTGCACTTTTGCATGAAAAGTCATATTTCAGCCTGAAACGTTGATTTTTCACTCTAAACTGCTTTTCTGAGCTGGAAATCACTTTAAACGGCTTGTTTCATCGTTAGAATGCTCCTGTAAGCATTTTAAGCAGAGTTGTGCACTTTTGCATGAAAAGTCATATTTCAGCCTGAAACGTTGATTTTTCACTCTAAACTGCTTTTCTGAGCTGGAAATCACTTTAAACGGCTTAGAATGCTCCTGTAAGCATTTTAAGCAGAGTTGTGCACTTTTGCATGAAAAGTCATATTTCAGCCTGAAACGTTGATTTTTGCCTCTAAACTGCTTTTCTGAGCTGGAAATCACTTTAAACGGCTTAGAATGCTCCTGTAAGCATTTTAAGCAGAGTTGTGCACTTTTGCATGAAAAGTCATATTTCAGCCTGAAACGTTGATTTTTCACTCTAAACTGCTTTTCTGAGCTGGAAATCACTTTAAACGGCTTAGAATGCTCCTGTAAGCATTTTAAGCAGAGTTGTGCACTTTTGCATGAAAAGTCATATTTCAGCCTGAAACGTTGATTTTTCACTCTAAACTGCTTTTCTGAGCTGGAAATCACTTTAAACGGCTTAGAATGCTCCTGTAAGCATTTTAAGCAGAGTTGTGCACTTTTGCATGAAAAGTCATATTTCAGCCTGAAACGTTGATTTTTCACTCTAAACTGCTTTTCTGAGCTGGAAATCACTTTAAACTGCTTGTTTCATCGTTAGAATGCTCCTGTAAGCATTTTAAGCAGAGTTGTGCACTTTTGCATGAAAAGTCATATTTCAGCCTGAAACGTTGATTTTTCACTCTAAACTGCTTTTCTGAGCTGGAAATCACTTTAAACGGCTTAGAATGCTCCTGTAAGCATTTTAAGCAGAGTTGTGCACTTTTGCATGAAAAGTCATATTTCAGCCTGAAACGTTGATTTTTCACTCTAAACTGCTTTTCTGAGCTGGAAATCACTTTAAACGGCTTAGAATGCTCCTGTAAGCATTTTAAGCAGAGTTGTGCACTTTTGCATGAAAAGTCACATTTCAGCCTGAAACGTTGATTTTTCACTCTAAACTGCTTTTCTGAGCTGGAAATCACTTTAAACGGCTTAGAATGCTCCTGTAAGCATTTTAAGCAGAGTTGTGCACTTTTGCATGAAAAGTCATATTTCAGCCTGAAACGTTGATTTTTCACTCTAAACTGCTTTTCTGAGCTGGAAATCACTTTAAACGGCTTAGAATGCTCCTGTAAGCATTTTAAGCAGAGTTGTGCACTTTTGCATGAAAAGTCATATTTCAGCCTGAAACGTTGATTTTTGCCTCTAAACTGCTTTTCTGAGCTGGAAATCACTTTAAACGGCTTAGAATGCTCCTGTAAGCATTTTAAGCAGAGTTGTGCACTTTTGCATGAAAAGTCATATTTCAGCCTGAAACGTTGATTTTTCACTCTAAACTGCTTTTCTGAGCTGGAAATCACTTTAAACGGCTTAGAATGCTCCTGTAAGCATTTTAAGCAGAGTTGTGCACTTTTGCATGAAAAGTCATATTTCAGCCTGAAACGTTGATTTTTCACTCTAAACTGCTTTTCTGAGCTGGAAATCACTTTAAACGGCTTAGAATGCTCCTGTAAGCATTTTAAGCAGAGTTGTGCACTTTTGCATGAAAAGTCATATTTCAGCCTGAAACGTTGATTTTTCACTCTAAACTGCTTTTCTGAGCTGGAAATCACTTTAAACGGCTTAGAATGCTCCTGTAAGCATTTTAAGCAGAGTTGTGCACTTTTGCATGAAAAGTCACATTTCAGCCTGAAACGTTGATTTTTCACTCTAAACTGCTTTTCTGAGCTGGAAATCACTTTAAACGGCTTAGAATGCTCCTGTAAGCATTTTAAGCAGAGTTGTGCACTTTTGCATGAAAAGTCATATTTCAGCCTGAAACGTTGATTTTTCACTCTAAACTGCTTTTCTGAGCTGGAAATCACTTTAAACGGCTTAGAATGCTCCTGTAAGCATTTTAAGCAGAGTTGTGCACTTTTGCATGAAAAGTCATATTTCAGCCTGAAACGTTGATTTTTCACTCTAAACTGCTTTTCTGAGCTGGAAATCACTTTAAACGGCTTAGAATGCTCCTGTAAGCATTTTAAGCAGAGTTGTGCACTTTTGCATGAAAAGTCATATTTCAGCCTGAAACGTTGATTTTTCACTCTAAACTGCTTTTCTGAGCTGGAAATCACTTTAAACGGCTTAGAATGCTCCTGTAAGCATTTTAAGCAGAGTTGTGCACTTTTGCATGAAAAGTCATATTTCAGCCTGAAACGTTGATTTTTCACTCTAAACTGCTTTTCTGAGCTGGAAATCACTTTAAACGGCTTAGAATGCTCCTGTAAGCATTTTAAGCAGAGTTGTGCACTTTTGCATGAAAAGTCATATTTCAGCCTGAAACGTTGATTTTTCACTCTAAACTGCTTTTCTGAGCTGGAAATCACTTTAAACGGCTTAGAATGCTCCTGTAAGCATTTTAAGCAGAGTTGTGCACTTTTGCATGAAAAGTCATATTTCAGCCTGAAACGTTGATTTTTCACTCTAAACTGCTTTTCTGAGCTGGAAATCACTTTAAACGGCTTAGAATGCTCCTGTAAGCATTTTAAGCAGAGTTGTGCACTTTTGCATGAAAAGTCATATTTCAGCCTGAAACGTTGATTTTTCACTCTAAACTGCTTTTCTGAGCTGGAAATCACTTTAAACGGCTTAGAATGCTCCTGTAAGCATTTTAAGCAGAGTTGTGCACTTTTGCATGAAAAGTCATATTTCAGCCTGAAACGTTGATTTTTCACTCTAAACTGCTTTTCTGAGCTGGAAATCACTTTAAACGGCTTAGAATGCTCCTGTAAGCATTTTAAGCAGAGTTGTGCACTTTTGCATGAAAAGTCATATTTCAGCCTGAAACGTTGATTTTTCACTCTAAACTGCTTTTCTGAGCTGGAAATCACTTTAAACGGCTTAGAATGCTCCTGTAAGCATTTTAAGCAGAGTTGTGCACTTTTGCATGAAAAGTCATATTTCAGCCTGAAACGTTGATTTTTCACTCTAAACTGCTTTTCTGAGCTGGAAATCACTTTAAACGGCTTAGAATGCTCCTGTAAGCATTTTAAGCAGAGTTGTGCACTTTTGCATGAAAAGTCATATTTCAGCCTGAAACGTTGATTTTTCACTCTAAACTGCTTTTCTGAGCTGGAAATCACTTTAAACGGCTTAGAATGCTCCTGTAAGCATTTTAAGCAGAGTTGTGCACTTTTGCATGAAAAGTCATATTTCAGCCTGAAACGTTGATTTTTCACTCTAAACTGCTTTTCTGAGCTGGAAATCACTTTAAACGGCTTAGAATGCTCCTGTAAGCATTTTAAGCAGAGTTGTGCACTTTTGCATGAAAAGTCATATTTCAGCCTGAAACGTTGATTTTTCACTCTAAACTGCTTTTCTGAGCTGGAAATCACTTTAAACGGCTTAGAATGCTCCTGTAAGCATTTTAAGCAGAGTTGTGCACTTTTGCATGAAAAGTCATATTTCAGCCTGAAACGTTGATTTTTCACTCTAAACTGCTTTTCTGAGCTGGAAATCACTTTAAACGGCTTAGAATGCTCCTGTAAGCATTTTAAGCAGAGTTGTGCACTTTTGCATGAAAAGTCATATTTCAGCCTGAAACGTTGATTTTTCACTCTAAACTGCTTTTCTGAGCTGGAAATCACTTTAAACGGCTTAGAATGCTCCTGTAAGCATTTTAAGCAGAGTTGTGCACTTTTGCATGAAAAGTCATATTTCAGCCTGAAACGTTGATTTTTCACTCTAAACTGCTTTTCTGAGCTGGAAATCACTTTAAACGGCTTAGAATGCTCCTGTAAGCATTTTAAGCAGAGTTGTGCACTTTTGCATGAAAAGTCACATTTCAGCCTGAAACGTTGATTTTTCACTCTAAACTGCTTTTCTGAGCTGGAAATCACTTTAAACGGCTTAGAATGCTCCTGTAAGCATTTTAAGCAGAGTTGTGCACTTTTGCATGAAAAGTCATATTTCAGCCTGAAACGTTGATTTTTCACTCTAAACTGCTTTTCTGAGCTGGAAATCACTTTAAACGGCTTAGAATGCTCCTGTAAGCATTTTAAGCAGAGTTGTGCACTTTTGCATGAAAAGTCATATTTCAGCCTGAAACGTTGATTTTTCACTCTAAACTGCTTTTCTGAGCTGGAAATCACTTTAAACGGCTTAGAATGCTCCTGTAAGCATTTTAAGCAGAGTTGTGCACTTTTGCATGAAAAGTCATATTTCAGCCTGAAACGTTGATTTTTCACTCTAAACTGCTTTTCTGAGCTGGAAATCACTTTAAACGGCTTAGAATGCTCCTGTAAGCATTTTAAGCAGAGTTGTGCACTTTTGCATGAAAAGTCATATTTCAGCCTGAAACGTTGATTTTTCACTCTAAACTGCTTTTCTGAGCTGGAAATCACTTTAAACGGCTTAGAATGCTCCTGTAAGCATTTTAAGCAGAGTTGTGCACTTTTGCATGAAAAGTCATATTTCAGCCTGAAACGTTGATTTTTCACTCTAAACTGCTTTTCTGAGCTGGAAATCACTTTAAACGGCTTAGAATGCTCCTGTAAGCATTTTAAGCAGAGTTGTGCACTTTTGCATGAAAAGTCATATTTCAGCCTGAAACGTTGATTTTTCACTCTAAACTGCTTTTCTGAGCTGGAAATCACTTTAAACGGCTTAGAATGCTCCTGTAAGCATTTTAAGCAGAGTTGTGCACTTTTGCATGAAAAGTCATATTTCAGCCTGAAACGTTGATTTTTCACTCTAAACTGCTTTTCTGAGCTGGAAATCACTTTAAACGGCTTAGAATGCTCCTGTAAGCATTTTAAGCAGAGTTGTGCACTTTTGCATGAAAAGTCATATTTCAGCCTGAAACGTTGATTTTTCACTCTAAACTGCTTTTCTGAGCTGGAAATCACTTTAAACGGCTTAGAATGCTCCTGTAAGCATTTTAAGCAGAGTTGTGCACTTTTGCATGAAAAGTCATATTTCAGCCTGAAACGTTGATTTTTCACTCTAAACTGCTTTTCTGAGCTGGAAATCACTTTAAACGGCTTAGAATGCTCCTGTAAGCATTTTAAGCAGAGTTGTGCACTTTTGCATGAAAAGTCATATTTCAGCCTGAAACGTTGATTTTTCACTCTAAACTGCTTTTCTGAGCTGGAAATCACTTTAAACGGCTTAGAATGCTCCTGTAAGCATTTTAAGCAGAGTTGTGCACTTTTGCATGAAAAGTCATATTTCAGCCTGAAACGTTGATTTTTCACTCTAAACTGCTTTTCTGAGCTGGAAATCACTTTAAACGGCTTGTTTCATCGTTAGAATGCTCCTGTAAGCATTTTAAGCAGAGTTGTGCACTTTTGCATGAAAAGTCATATTTCAGCCTGAAACGTTGATTTTTCACTCTAAACTGCTTTTCTGAGCTGGAAATCACTTTAAACGGCTTAGAATGCTCCTGTAAGCATTTTAAGCAGAGTTGTGCACTTTTGCATGAAAAGTCATATTTCAGCCTGAAACGTTGATTTTTCACTCTAAACTGCTTTTCTGAGCTGGAAATCACTTTAAACGGCTTAGAATGCTCCTGTAAGCATTTTAAGCAGAGTTGTGCACTTTTGCATGAAAAGTCATATTTCAGCCTGAAACGTTGATTTTTCACTCTAAACTGCTTTTCTGAGCTGGAAATCACTTTAAACGGCTTAGAATGCTCCTGTAAGCATTTTAAGCAGAGTTGTGCACTTTTGCATGAAAAGTCACATTTCAGCCTGAAACGTTGATTTTTGCCTCTAAACTGCTTTTCTGAGCTGGAAATCACTTTAAACGGCTTAGAATGCTCCTGTAAGCATTTTAAGCAGAGTTGTGCACTTTTGCATGAAAAGTCATATTTCAGCCTGAAACGTTGATTTTTCACTCTAAACTGCTTTTCTGAGCTGGAAATCACTTTAAACGGCTTAGAATGCTCCTGTAAGCATTTTAAGCAGAGTTGTGCACTTTTGCATGAAAAGTCATATTTCAGCCTGAAACGTTGATTTTTCACTCTAAACTGCTTTTCTGAGCTGGAAATCACTTTAAACGGCTTAGAATGCTCCTGTAAGCATTTTAAGCAGAGTTGTGCACTTTTGCATGAAAAGTCATATTTCAGCCTGAAACGTTGATTTTTCACTCTAAACTGCTTTTCTGAGCTGGAAATCACTTTAAACGGCTTAGAATGCTCCTGTAAGCATTTTAAGCAGAGTTGTGCACTTTTGCATGAAAAGTCATATTTCAGCCTGAAACGTTGATTTTTCACTCTAAACTGCTTTTCTGAGCTGGAAATCACTTTAAACGGCTTAGAATGCTCCTGTAAGCATTTTAAGCAGAGTTGTGCACTTTTGCATGAAAAGTCATATTTCAGCCTGAAACGTTGATTTTTCACTCTAAACTGCTTTTCTGAGCTGGAAATCACTTTAAACGGCTTAGAATGCTCCTGTAAGCATTTTAAGCAGAGTTGTGCACTTTTGCATGAAAAGTCATATTTCAGCCTGAAACGTTGATTTTTCACTCTAAACTGCTTTTCTGAGCTGGAAATCACTTTAAACGGCTTAGAATGCTCCTGTAAGCATTTTAAGCAGAGTTGTGCACTTTTGCATGAAAAGTCATATTTCAGCCTGAAACGTTGATTTTTCACTCTAAACTGCTTTTCTGAGCTGGAAATCACTTTAAACGGCTTAGAATGCTCCTGTAAGCATTTTAAGCAGAGTTGTGCACTTTTGCATGAAAAGTCATATTTCAGCCTGAAACGTTGATTTTTCACTCTAAACTGCTTTTCTGAGCTGGAAATCACTTTAAACGGCTTAGAATGCTCCTGTAAGCATTTTAAGCAGAGTTGTGCACTTTTGCATGAAAAGTCATATTTCAGCCTGAAACGTTGATTTTTCACTCTAAACTGCTTTTCTGAGCTGGAAATCACTTTAAACGGCTTAGAATGCTCCTGTAAGCATTTTAAGCAGAGTTGTGCACTTTTGCATGAAAAGTCATATTTCAGCCTGAAACGTTGATTTTTCACTCTAAACTGCTTTTCTGAGCTGGAAATCACTTTAAACGGCTTAGAATGCTCCTGTAAGCATTTTAAGCAGAGTTGTGCACTTTTGCATGAAAAGTCATATTTCAGCCTGAAACGTTGATTTTTCACTCTAAACTGCTTTTCTGAGCTGGAAATCACTTTAAACGGCTTAGAATGCTCCTGTAAGCATTTTAAGCAGAGTTGTGCACTTTTGCATGAAAAGTCATATTTCAGCCTGAAACGTTGATTTTTCACTCTAAACTGCTTTTCTGAGCTGGAAATCACTTTAAACGGCTTAGAATGCTCCTGTAAGCATTTTAAGCAGAGTTGTGCACTTTTGCATGAAAAGTCATATTTCAGCCTGAAACGTTGATTTTTCACTCTAAACTGCTTTTCTGAGCTGGAAATCACTTTAAACGGCTTAGAATGCTCCTGTAAGCATTTTAAGCAGAGTTGTGCACTTTTGCATGAAAAGTCATATTTCAGCCTGAAACGTTGATTTTTCACTCTAAACTGCTTTTCTGAGCTGGAAATCACTTTAAACGGCTTAGAATGCTCCTGTAAGCATTTTAAGCAGAGTTGTGCACTTTTGCATGAAAAGTCATATTTCAGCCTGAAACGTTGATTTTTCACTCTAAACTGCTTTTCTGAGCTGGAAATCACTTTAAACGGCTTAGAATGCTCCTGTAAGCATTTTAAGCAGAGTTGTGCACTTTTGCATGAAAAGTCATATTTCAGCCTGAAACGTTGATTTTTCACTCTAAACTGCTTTTCTGAGCTGGAAATCACTTTAAACGGCTTAGAATGCTCCTGTAAGCATTTTAAGCAGAGTTGTGCACTTTTGCATGAAAAGTCATATTTCAGCCTGAAACGTTGATTTTTCACTCTAAACTGCTTTTCTGAGCTGGAAATCACTTTAAACGGCTTAGAATGCTCCTGTAAGCATTTTAAGCAGAGTTGTGCACTTTTGCATGAAAAGTCATATTTCAGCCTGAAACGTTGATTTTTCACTCTAAACTGCTTTTCTGAGCTGGAAATCACTTTAAACGGCTTAGAATGCTCCTGTAAGCATTTTAAGCAGAGTTGTGCACTTTTGCATGAAAAGTCATATTTCAGCCTGAAACGTTGATTTTTCACTCTAAACTGCTTTTCTGAGCTGGAAATCACTTTAAACGGCTTAGAATGCTCCTGTAAGCATTTTAAGCAGAGTTGTGCACTTTTGCATGAAAAGTCATATTTCAGCCTGAAACGTTGATTTTTCACTCTAAACTGCTTTTCTGAGCTGGAAATCACTTTAAACGGCTTAGAATGCTCCTGTAAGCATTTTAAGCAGAGTTGTGCACTTTTGCATGAAAAGTCATATTTCAGCCTGAAACGTTGATTTTTCACTCTAAACTGCTTTTCTGAGCTGGAAATCACTTTAAACGGCTTAGAATGCTCCTGTAAGCATTTTAAGCAGAGTTGTGCACTTTTGCATGAAAAGTCATATTTCAGCCTGAAACGTTGATTTTTCACTCTAAACTGCTTTTCTGAGCTGGAAATCACTTTAAACGGCTTGTTTCATCGTTAGAATGCTCCTGTAAGCATTTTAAGCAGAGTTGTGCACTTTTGCATGAAAAGTCATATTTCAGCCTGAAACGTTGATTTTTCACTCTAAACTGCTTTTCTGAGCTGGAAATCACTTTAAACGGCTTAGAATGCTCCTGTAAGCATTTTAAGCAGAGTTGTGCACTTTTGCATGAAAAGTCATATTTCAGCCTGAAACGTTGATTTTTCACTCTAAACTGCTTTTCTGAGCTGGAAATCACTTTAAACGGCTTAGAATGCTCCTGTAAGCATTTTAAGCAGAGTTGTGCACTTTTGCATGAAAAGTCATATTTCAGCCTGAAACGTTGATTTTTCACTCTAAACTGCTTTTCTGAGCTGGAAATCACTTTAAACGGCTTAGAATGCTCCTGTAAGCATTTTAAGCAGAGTTGTGCACTTTTGCATGAAAAGTCATATTTCAGCCTGAAACGTTGATTTTTCACTCTAAACTGCTTTTCTGAGCTGGAAATCACTTTAAACGGCTTAGAATGCTCCTGTAAGCATTTTAAGCAGAGTTGTGCACTTTTGCATGAAAAGTCATATTTCAGCCTGAAACGTTGATTTTTCACTCTAAACTGCTTTTCTGAGCTGGAAATCACTTTAAACGGCTTGTTTCATCGTTAGAATGCTCCTGTAAGCATTTTAAGCAGAGTTGTGCACTTTTGCATGAAAAGTCATATTTCAGCCTGAAACGTTGATTTTTCACTCTAAACTGCTTTTCTGAGCTGGAAATCACTTTAAACGGCTTAGAATGCTCCTGTAAGCATTTTAAGCAGAGTTGTGCACTTTTGCATGAAAAGTCATATTTCAGCCTGAAACGTTGATTTTTCACTCTAAACTGCTTTTCTGAGCTGGAAATCACTTTAAACGGCTTAGAATGCTCCTGTAAGCATTTTAAGCAGAGTTGTGCACTTTTGCATGAAAAGTCACATTTCAGCCTGAAACGTTGATTTTTCACTCTAAACTGCTTTTCTGAGCTGGAAATCACTTTAAACGGCTTAGAATGCTCCTGTAAGCATTTTAAGCAGAGTTGTGCACTTTTGCATGAAAAGTCATATTTCAGCCTGAAACGTTGATTTTTCACTCTAAACTGCTTTTCTGAGCTGGAAATCACTTTAAACGGCTTAGAATGCTCCTGTAAGCATTTTAAGCAGAGTTGTGCACTTTTGCATGAAAAGTCATATTTCAGCCTGAAACGTTGATTTTTCACTCTAAACTGCTTTTCTGAGCTGGAAATCACTTTAAACGGCTTAGAATGCTCCTGTAAGCATTTTAAGCAGAGTTGGGCACTTTTGCATGAAAAGTCATATTTCAGCCTGAAACGTTGATTTTTCACTCTAAACTGCTTTTCTGAGCTGGAAATCACTTTAAACGGCTTGTTTCATCGTTAGAATGCTCCTGTAAGCATTTTAAGCAGAGTTGTGCACTTTTGCATGAAAAGTCATATTTCAGCCTGAAACGTTGATTTTTCACTCTAAACTGCTTTTCTGAGCTGGAAATCACTTTAAACGGCTTAGAATGCTCCTGTAAGCATTTTAAGCAGAGTTGTGCACTTTTGCATGAAAAGTCATATTTCAGCCTGAAACGTTGATTTTTCACTCTAAACTGCTTTTCTGAGCTGGAAATCACTTTAAACGGCTTAGAATGCTCCTGTAAGCATTTTAAGCAGAGTTGTGCACTTTTGCATGAAAAGTCATATTTCAGCCTGAAACGTTGATTTTTCACTCTAAACTGCTTTTCTGAGCTGGAAATCACTTTAAACGGCTTAGAATGCTCCTGTAAGCATTTTAAGCAGAGTTGTGCACTTTTGCATGAAAAGTCATATTTCAGCCTGAAACGTTGATTTTTCACTCTAAACTGCTTTTCTGAGCTGGAAATCACTTTAAACGGCTTAGAATGCTCCTGTAAGCATTTTAAGCAGAGTTGTGCACTTTTGCATGAAAAGTCATATTTCAGCCTGAAACGTTGATTTTTCACTCTAAACTGCTTTTCTGAGCTGGAAATCACTTTAAACGGCTTAGAATGCTCCTGTAAGCATTTTAAGCAGAGTTGTGCACTTTTGCATGAAAAGTCATATTTCAGCCTGAAACGTTGATTTTTCACTCTAAACTGCTTTTCTGAGCTGGAAATCACTTTAAACGGCTTAGAATGCTCCTGTAAGCATTTTAAGCAGAGTTGTGCACTTTTGCATGAAAAGTCACATTTCAGCCTGAAACGTTGATTTTTCACTCTAAACTGCTTTTCTGAGCTGGAAATCACTTTAAACGGCTTAGAATGCTCCTGTAAGCATTTTAAGCAGAGTTGTGCACTTTTGCATGAAAAGTCATATTTCAGCCTGAAACGTTGATTTTTCACTCTAAACTGCTTTTCTGAGCTGGAAATCACTTTAAACGGCTTAGAATGCTCCTGTAAGCATTTTAAGCAGAGTTGTGCACTTTTGCATGAAAAGTCATATTTCAGCCTGAAACGTTGATTTTTCACTCTAAACTGCTTTTCTGAGCTGGAAATCACTTTAAACGGCTTAGAATGCTCCTGTAAGCATTTTAAGCAGAGTTGTGCACTTTTGCATGAAAAGTCACATTTCAGCCTGAAACGTTGATTTTTGCCTCTAAACTGCTTTTCTGAGCTGGAAATCACTTTAAACGGCTTGTTTCATCGTTAGAATGCTCCTGTAAGCATTTTAAGCAGAGTTGTGCACTTTTGCATGAAAAGTCATATTTCAGCCTGAAACGTTGATTTTTCACTCTAAACTGCTTTTCTGAGCTGGAAATCACTTTAAACGGCTTAGAATGCTCCTGTAAGCATTTTAAGCAGAGTTGTGCACTTTTGCATGAAAAGTCATATTTCAGCCTGAAACGTTGATTTTTCACTCTAAACTGCTTTTCTGAGCTGGAAATCACTTTAAACGGCTTAGAATGCTCCTGTAAGCATTTTAAGCAGAGTTGTGCACTTTTGCATGAAAAGTCATATTTCAGCCTGAAACGTTGATTTTTCACTCTAAACTGCTTTTCTGAGCTGGAAATCACTTTAAACGGCTTAGAATGCTCCTGTAAGCATTTTAAGCAGAGTTGTGCACTTTTGCATGAAAAGTCACATTTCAGCCTGAAACGTTGATTTTTCACTCTAAACTGCTTTTCTGAGCTGGAAATCACTTTAAACGGCTTGTTTCATCGTTAGAATGCTCCTGTAAGCATTTTAAGCAGAGTTGTGCACTTTTGCATGAAAAGTCATATTTCAGCCTGAAACGTTGATTTTTCACTCTAAACTGCTTTTCTGAGCTGGAAATCACTTTAAACGGCTTAGAATGCTCCTGTAAGCATTTTAAGCAGAGTTGTGCACTTTTGCATGAAAAGTCATATTTCAGCCTGAAACGTTGATTTTTCACTCTAAACTGCTTTTCTGAGCTGGAAATCACTTTAAACGGCTTAGAATGCTCCTGTAAGCATTTTAAGCAGAGTTGTGCACTTTTGCATGAAAAGTCATATTTCAGCCTGAAACGTTGATTTTTCACTCTAAACTGCTTTTCTGAGCTGGAAATCACTTTAAACGGCTTAGAATGCTCCTGTAAGCATTTTAAGCAGAGTTGTGCACTTTTGCATGAAAAGTCATATTTCAGCCTGAAACGTTGATTTTTCACTCTAAACTGCTTTTCTGAGCTGGAAATCACTTTAAACGGCTTAGAATGCTCCTGTAAGCATTTTAAGCAGAGTTGTGCACTTTTGCATGAAAAGTCATATTTCAGCCTGAAACGTTGATTTTTCACTCTAAACTGCTTTTCTGAGCTGGAAATCACTTTAAACGGCTTAGAATGCTCCTGTAAGCATTTTAAGCAGAGTTGTGCACTTTTGCATGAAAAGTCATATTTCAGCCTGAAACGTTGATTTTTCACTCTAAACTGCTTTTCTGAGCTGGAAATCACTTTAAACGGCTTAGAATGCTCCTGTAAGCATTTTAAGCAGAGTTGTGCACTTTTGCATGAAAAGTCATATTTCAGCCTGAAACGTTGATTTTTCACTCTAAACTGCTTTTCTGAGCTGGAAATCACTTTAAACGGCTTAGAATGCTCCTGTAAGCATTTTAAGCAGAGTTGTGCACTTTTGCATGAAAAGTCATATTTCAGCCTGAAACGTTGATTTTTCACTCTAAACTGCTTTTCTGAGCTGGAAATCACTTTAAACGGCTTGTTTCATCGTTAGAATGCTCCTGTAAGCATTTTAAGCAGAGTTGTGCACTTTTGCATGAAAAGTCATATTTCAGCCTGAAACGTTGATTTTTCACTCTAAACTGCTTTTCTGAGCTGGAAATCACTTTAAACGGCTTAGAATGCTCCTGTAAGCATTTTAAGCAGAGTTGTGCACTTTTGCATGAAAAGTCATATTTCAGCCTGAAACGTTGATTTTTCACTCTAAACTGCTTTTCTGAGCTGGAAATCACTTTAAACGGCTTAGAATGCTCCTGTAAGCATTTTAAGCAGAGTTGTGCACTTTTGCATGAAAAGTCATATTTCAGCCTGAAACGTTGATTTTTCACTCTAAACTGCTTTTCTGAGCTGGAAATCACTTTAAACGGCTTAGAATGCTCCTGTAAGCATTTTAAGCAGAGTTGTGCACTTTTGCATGAAAAGTCATATTTCAGCCTGAAACGTTGATTTTTCACTCTAAACTGCTTTTCTGAGCTGGAAATCACTTTAAACGGCTTAGAATGCTCCTGTAAGCATTTTAAGCAGAGTTGTGCACTTTTGCATGAAAAGTCATATTTCAGCCTGAAACGTTGATTTTTCACTCTAAACTGCTTTTCTGAGCTGGAAATCACTTTAAACGGCTTAGAATGCTCCTGTAAGCATTTTAAGCAGAGTTGTGCACTTTTGCATGAAAAGTCATATTTCAGCCTGAAACGTTGATTTTTCACTCTAAACTGCTTTTCTGAGCTGGAAATCACTTTAAACGGCTTAGAATGCTCCTGTAAGCATTTTAAGCAGAGTTGTGCACTTTTGCATGAAAAGTCATATTTCAGCCTGAAACGTTGATTTTTCACTCTAAACTGCTTTTCTGAGCTGGAAATCACTTTAAACGGCTTGTTTCATCGTTAGAATGCTCCTGTAAGCATTTTAAGCAGAGTTGTGCACTTTTGCATGAAAAGTCATATTTCAGCCTGAAACGTTGATTTTTCACTCTAAACTGCTTTTCTGAGCTGGAAATCACTTTAAACGGCTTAGAATGCTCCTGTAAGCATTTTAAGCAGAGTTGTGCACTTTTGCATGAAAAGTCATATTTCAGCCTGAAACGTTGATTTTTCACTCTAAACTGCTTTTCTGAGCTGGAAATCACTTTAAACGGCTTAGAATGCTCCTGTAAGCATTTTAAGCAGAGTTGTGCACTTTTGCATGAAAAGTCACATTTCAGCCTGAAACGTTGATTTTTCACTCTAAACTGCTTTTCTGAGCTGGAAATCACTTTAAACGGCTTGTTTCATCGTTAGAATGCTCCTGTAAGCATTTTAAGCAGAGTTGTGCACTTTTGCATGAAAAGTCATATTTCAGCCTGAAACGTTGATTTTTCACTCTAAACTGCTTTTCTGAGCTGGAAATCACTTTAAACGGCTTAGAATGCTCCTGTAAGCATTTTAAGCAGAGTTGTGCACTTTTGCATGAAAAGTCATATTTCAGCCTGAAACGTTGATTTTTCACTCTAAACTGCTTTTCTGAGCTGGAAATCACTTTAAACGGCTTAGAATGCTCCTGTAAGCATTTTAAGCAGAGTTGTGCACTTTTGCATGAAAAGTCATATTTCAGCCTGAAACGTTGATTTTTCACTCTAAACTGCTTTTCTGAGCTGGAAATCACTTTAAACGGCTTAGAATGCTCCTGTAAGCATTTTAAGCAGAGTTGTGCACTTTTGCATGAAAAGTCATATTTCAGCCTGAAACGTTGATTTTTCACTCTAAACTGCTTTTCTGAGCTGGAAATCACTTTAAACGGCTTAGAATGCTCCTGTAAGCATTTTAAGCAGAGTTGTGCACTTTTGCATGAAAAGTCATATTTCAGCCTGAAACGTTGATTTTTCACTCTAAACTGCTTTTCTGAGCTGGAAATCACTTTAAACGGCTTAGAATGCTCCTGTAAGCATTTTAAGCAGAGTTGTGCACTTTTGCATGAAAAGTCACATTTCAGCCTGAAACGTTGATTTTTCACTCTAAACTGCTTTTCTGAGCTGGAAATCACTTTAAACGGCTTGTTTCATCGTTAGAATGCTCCTGTAAGCATTTTAAGCAGAGTTGTGCACTTTTGCATGAAAAGTCATATTTCAGCCTGAAACGTTGATTTTTCACTCTAAACTGCTTTTCTGAGCTGGAAATCACTTTAAACGGCTTAGAATGCTCCTGTAAGCATTTTAAGCAGAGTTGTGCACTTTTGCATGAAAAGTCATATTTCAGCCTGAAACGTTGATTTTTCACTCTAAACTGCTTTTCTGAGCTGGAAATCACTTTAAACGGCTTAGAATGCTCCTGTAAGCATTTTAAGCAGAGTTGTGCACTTTTGCATGAAAAGTCATATTTCAGCCTGAAACGTTGATTTTTCACTCTAAACTGCTTTTCTGAGCTGGAAATCACTTTAAACGGCTTAGAATGCTCCTGTAAGCATTTTAAGCAGAGTTGTGCACTTTTGCATGAAAAGTCACATTTCAGCCTGAAACGTTGATTTTTCACTCTAAACTGCTTTTCTGAGCTGGAAATCACTTTAAACGGCTTGTTTCATCGTTAGAATGCTCCTGTAAGCATTTTAAGCAGAGTTGTGCACTTTTGCATGAAAAGTCATATTTCAGCCTGAAACGTTGATTTTTCACTCTAAACTGCTTTTCTGAGCTGGAAATCACTTTAAACGGCTTAGAATGCTCCTGTAAGCATTTTAAGCAGAGTTGTGCACTTTTGCATGAAAAGTCATATTTCAGCCTGAAACGTTGATTTTTCACTCTAAACTGCTTTTCTGAGCTGGAAATCACTTTAAACGGCTTAGAATGCTCCTGTAAGCATTTTAAGCAGAGTTGTGCACTTTTGCATGAAAAGTCATATTTCAGCCTGAAACGTTGATTTTTCACTCTAAACTGCTTTTCTGAGCTGGAAATCACTTTAAACGGCTTAGAATGCTCCTGTAAGCATTTTAAGCAGAGTTGTGCACTTTTGCATGAAAAGTCATATTTCAGCCTGAAACGTTGATTTTTCACTCTAAACTGCTTTTCTGAGCTGGAAATCACTTTAAACGGCTTAGAATGCTCCTGTAAGCATTTTAAGCAGAGTTGTGCACTTTTGCATGAAAAGTCATATTTCAGCCTGAAACGTTGATTTTTCACTCTAAACTGCTTTTCTGAGCTGGAAATCACTTTAAACGGCTTAGAATGCTCCTGTAAGCATTTTAAGCAGAGTTGTGCACTTTTGCATGAAAAGTCATATTTCAGCCTGAAACGTTGATTTTTCACTCTAAACTGCTTTTCTGAGCTGGAAATCACTTTAAACGGCTTAGAATGCTCCTGTAAGCATTTTAAGCAGAGTTGTGCACTTTTGCATGAAAAGTCATATTTCAGCCTGAAACGTTGATTTTTCACTCTAAACTGCTTTTCTGAGCTGGAAATCACTTTAAACGGCTTAGAATGCTCCTGTAAGCATTTTAAGCAGAGTTGTGCACTTTTGCATGAAAAGTCATATTTCAGCCTGAAACGTTGATTTTTCACTCTAAACTGCTTTTCTGAGCTGGAAATCACTTTAAACGGCTTGTTTCATCGTTAGAATGCTCCTGTAAGCATTTTAAGCAGAGTTGTGCACTTTTGCATGAAAAGTCATATTTCAGCCTGAAACGTTGATTTTTCACTCTAAACTGCTTTTCTGAGCTGGAAATCACTTTAAACGGCTTAGAATGCTCCTGTAAGCATTTTAAGCAGAGTTGTGCACTTTTGCATGAAAAGTCACATTTCAGCCTGAAACGTTGATTTTTCACTCTAAACTGCTTTTCTGAGCTGGAAATCACTTTAAACGGCTTAGAATGCTCCTGTAAGCATTTTAAGCAGAGTTGTGCACTTTTGCATGAAAAGTCATATTTCAGCCTGAAACGTTGATTTTTCACTCTAAACTGCTTTTCTGAGCTGGAAATCACTTTAAACGGCTTAGAATGCTCCTGTAAGCATTTTAAGCAGAGTTGTGCACTTTTGCATGAAAAGTCATATTTCAGCCTGAAACGTTGATTTTTCACTCTAAACTGCTTTTCTGAGCTGGAAATCACTTTAAACGGCTTAGAATGCTCCTGTAAGCATTTTAAGCAGAGTTGTGCACTTTTGCATGAAAAGTCACATTTCAGCCTGAAACGTTGATTTTTCACTCTAAACTGCTTTTCTGAGCTGGAAATCACTTTAAACGGCTTGTTTCATCGTTAGAATGCTCCTGTAAGCATTTTAAGCAGAGTTGTGCACTTTTGCATGAAAAGTCATATTTCAGCCTGAAACGTTGATTTTTCACTCTAAACTGCTTTTCTGAGCTGGAAATCACTTTAAACGGCTTAGAATGCTCCTGTAAGCATTTTAAGCAGAGTTGTGCACTTTTGCATGAAAAGTCATATTTCAGCCTGAAACGTTGATTTTTCACTCTAAACTGCTTTTCTGAGCTGGAAATCACTTTAAACGGCTTAGAATGCTCCTGTAAGCATTTTAAGCAGAGTTGGGCACTTTTGCATGAAAAGTCACATTTCAGCCTGAAACGTTGATTTTTGCCTCTAAACTGCTTTTCTGAGCTGGAAATCACTTTAAACGGCTTGTTTCATCGTTAGAATGCTCCTGTAAGCATTTTAAGCAGAGTTGTGCACTTTTGCATGAAAAGTCATATTTCAGCCTGAAACGTTGATTTTTCACTCTAAACTGCTTTTCTGAGCTGGAAATCACTTTAAACGGCTTAGAATGCTCCTGTAAGCATTTTAAGCAGAGTTGTGCACTTTTGCATGAAAAGTCATATTTCAGCCTGAAACGTTGATTTTTCACTCTAAACTGCTTTTCTGAGCTGGAAATCACTTTAAACGGCTTAGAATGCTCCTGTAAGCATTTTAAGCAGAGTTGTGCACTTTTGCATGAAAAGTCATATTTCAGCCTGAAACGTTGATTTTTCACTCTAAACTGCTTTTCTGAGCTGGAAATCACTTTAAACGGCTTAGAATGCTCCTGTAAGCATTTTAAGCAGAGTTGTGCACTTTTGCATGAAAAGTCATATTTCAGCCTGAAACGTTGATTTTTCACTCTAAACTGCTTTTCTGAGCTGGAAATCACTTTAAACGGCTTAGAATGCTCCTGTAAGCATTTTAAGCAGAGTTGTGCACTTTTGCATGAAAAGTCATATTTCAGCCTGAAACGTTGATTTTTCACTCTAAACTGCTTTTCTGAGCTGGAAATCACTTTAAACGGCTTAGAATGCTCCTGTAAGCATTTTAAGCAGAGTTGTGCACTTTTGCATGAAAAGTCATATTTCAGCCTGAAACGTTGATTTTTCACTCTAAACTGCTTTTCTGAGCTGGAAATCACTTTAAACGGCTTAGAATGCTCCTGTAAGCATTTTAAGCAGAGTTGTGCACTTTTGCATGAAAAGTCATATTTCAGCCTGAAACGTTGATTTTTCACTCTAAACTGCTTTTCTGAGCTGGAAATCACTTTAAACGGCTTAGAATGCTCCTGTAAGCATTTTAAGCAGAGTTGTGCACTTTTGCATGAAAAGTCATATTTCAGCCTGAAACGTTGATTTTTCACTCTAAACTGCTTTTCTGAGCTGGAAATCACTTTAAACGGCTTAGAATGCTCCTGTAAGCATTTTAAGCAGAGTTGTGCACTTTTGCATGAAAAGTCACATTTCAGCCTGAAACGTTGATTTTTCACTCTAAACTGCTTTTCTGAGCTGGAAATCACTTTAAACGGCTTGTTTCATCGTTAGAATGCTCCTGTAAGCATTTTAAGCAGAGTTGTGCACTTTTGCATGAAAAGTCATATTTCAGCCTGAAACGTTGATTTTTCACTCTAAACTGCTTTTCTGAGCTGGAAATCACTTTAAACGGCTTAGAATGCTCCTGTAAGCATTTTAAGCAGAGTTGTGCACTTTTGCATGAAAAGTCACATTTCAGCCTGAAACGTTGATTTTTCACTCTAAACTGCTTTTCTGAGCTGGAAATCACTTTAAACGGCTTAGAATGCTCCTGTAAGCATTTTAAGCAGAGTTGTGCACTTTTGCATGAAAAGTCATATTTCAGCCTGAAACGTTGATTTTTCACTCTAAACTGCTTTTCTGAGCTGGAAATCACTTTAAACGGCTTAGAATGCTCCTGTAAGCATTTTAAGCAGAGTTGTGCACTTTTGCATGAAAAGTCACATTTCAGCCTGAAACGTTGATTTTTCACTCTAAACTGCTTTTCTGAGCTGGAAATCACTTTAAACGGCTTGTTTCATCGTTAGAATGCTCCTGTAAGCATTTTAAGCAGAGTTGTGCACTTTTGCATGAAAAGTCATATTTCAGCCTGAAACGTTGATTTTTCACTCTAAACTGCTTTTCTGAGCTGGAAATCACTTTAAACGGCTTAGAATGCTCCTGTAAGCATTTTAAGCAGAGTTGTGCACTTTTGCATGAAAAGTCATATTTCAGCCTGAAACGTTGATTTTTCACTCTAAACTGCTTTTCTGAGCTGGAAATCACTTTAAACGGCTTAGAATGCTCCTGTAAGCATTTTAAGCAGAGTTGTGCACTTTTGCATGAAAAGTCACATTTCAGCCTGAAACGTTGATTTTTCACTCTAAACTGCTTTTCTGAGCTGGAAATCACTTTAAACGGCTTGTTTCATCGTTAGAATGCTCCTGTAAGCATTTTAAGCAGAGTTGTGCACTTTTGCATGAAAAGTCATATTTCAGCCTGAAACGTTGATTTTTCACTCTAAACTGCTTTTCTGAGCTGGAAATCACTTTAAACGGCTTAGAATGCTCCTGTAAGCATTTTAAGCAGAGTTGTGCACTTTTGCATGAAAAGTCATATTTCAGCCTGAAACGTTGATTTTTCACTCTAAACTGCTTTTCTGAGCTGGAAATCACTTTAAACGGCTTGTTTCATCGTTAGAATGCTCCTGTAAGCATTTTAAGCAGAGTTGTGCACTTTTGCATGAAAAGTCATATTTCAGCCTGAAACGTTGATTTTTCACTCTAAACTGCTTTTCTGAGCTGGAAATCACTTTAAACGGCTTAGAATGCTCCTGTAAGCATTTTAAGCAGAGTTGTGCACTTTTGCATGAAAAGTCATATTTCAGCCTGAAACGTTGATTTTTCACTCTAAACTGCTTTTCTGAGCTGGAAATCACTTTAAACGGCTTAGAATGCTCCTGTAAGCATTTTAAGCAGAGTTGTGCACTTTTGCATGAAAAGTCATATTTCAGCCTGAAACGTTGATTTTTCACTCTAAACTGCTTTTCTGAGCTGGAAATCACTTTAAACGGCTTAGAATGCTCCTGTAAGCATTTTAAGCAGAGTTGTGCACTTTTGCATGAAAAGTCATATTTCAGCCTGAAACGTTGATTTTTCACTCTAAACTGCTTTTCTGAGCTGGAAATCACTTTAAACGGCTTAGAATGCTCCTGTAAGCATTTTAAGCAGAGTTGTGCACTTTTGCATGAAAAGTCATATTTCAGCCTGAAACGTTGATTTTTCACTCTAAACTGCTTTTCTGAGCTGGAAATCACTTTAAACGGCTTAGAATGCTCCTGTAAGCATTTTAAGCAGAGTTGTGCACTTTTGCATGAAAAGTCACATTTCAGCCTGAAACGTTGATTTTTCACTCTAAACTGCTTTTCTGAGCTGGAAATCACTTTAAACGGCTTGTTTCATCGTTAGAATGCTCCTGTAAGCATTTTAAGCAGAGTTGTGCACTTTTGCATGAAAAGTCATATTTCAGCCTGAAACGTTGATTTTTCACTCTAAACTGCTTTTCTGAGCTGGAAATCACTTTAAACGGCTTAGAATGCTCCTGTAAGCATTTTAAGCAGAGTTGTGCACTTTTGCATGAAAAGTCACATTTCAGCCTGAAACGTTGATTTTTCACTCTAAACTGCTTTTCTGAGCTGGAAATCACTTTAAACGGCTTAGAATGCTCCTGTAAGCATTTTAAGCAGAGTTGTGCACTTTTGCATGAAAAGTCATATTTCAGCCTGAAACGTTGATTTTTCACTCTAAACTGCTTTTCTGAGCTGGAAATCACTTTAAACGGCTTAGAATGCTCCTGTAAGCATTTTAAGCAGAGTTGTGCACTTTTGCATGAAAAGTCATATTTCAGCCTGAAACGTTGATTTTTCACTCTAAACTGCTTTTCTGAGCTGGAAATCACTTTAAACGGCTTAGAATGCTCCTGTAAGCATTTTAAGCAGAGTTGTGCACTTTTGCATGAAAAGTCATATTTCAGCCTGAAACGTTGATTTTTCACTCTAAACTGCTTTTCTGAGCTGGAAATCACTTTAAACGGCTTAGAATGCTCCTGTAAGCATTTTAAGCAGAGTTGGGCACTTTTGCATGAAAAGTCACATTTCAGCCTGAAACGTTGATTTTTGCCTCTAAACTGCTTTTCTGAGCTGGAAATCACTTTAAACGGCTTGTTTCATCGTTAGAATGCTCCTGTAAGCATTTTAAGCAGAGTTGTGCACTTTTGCATGAAAAGTCATATTTCAGCCTGAAACGTTGATTTTTCACTCTAAACTGCTTTTCTGAGCTGGAAATCACTTTAAACGGCTTAGAATGCTCCTGTAAGCATTTTAAGCAGAGTTGTGCACTTTTGCATGAAAAGTCACATTTCAGCCTGAAACGTTGATTTTTCACTCTAAACTGCTTTTCTGAGCTGGAAATCACTTTAAACGGCTTAGAATGCTCCTGTAAGCATTTTAAGCAGAGTTGTGCACTTTTGCATGAAAAGTCATATTTCAGCCTGAAACGTTGATTTTTCACTCTAAACTGCTTTTCTGAGCTGGAAATCACTTTAAACGGCTTAGAATGCTCCTGTAAGCATTTTAAGCAGAGTTGGGCACTTTTGCATGAAAAGTCATATTTCAGCCTGAAACGTTGATTTTTCACTCTAAACTGCTTTTCTGAGCTGGAAATCACTTTAAACGGCTTAGAATGCTCCTGTAAGCATTTTAAGCAGAGTTGTGCACTTTTGCATGAAAAGTCACATTTCAGCCTGAAACGTTGATTTTTCACTCTAAACTGCTTTTCTGAGCTGGAAATCACTTTAAACGGCTTGTTTCATCGTTAGAATGCTCCTGTAAGCATTTTAAGCAGAGTTGTGCACTTTTGCATGAAAAGTCATATTTCAGCCTGAAACGTTGATTTTTCACTCTAAACTGCTTTTCTGAGCTGGAAATCACTTTAAACGGCTTAGAATGCTCCTGTAAGCATTTTAAGCAGAGTTGTGCACTTTTGCATGAAAAGTCATATTTCAGCCTGAAACGTTGATTTTTCACTCTAAACTGCTTTTCTGAGCTGGAAATCACTTTAAACGGCTTAGAATGCTCCTGTAAGCATTTTAAGCAGAGTTGTGCACTTTTGCATGAAAAGTCATATTTCAGCCTGAAACGTTGATTTTTCACTCTAAACTGCTTTTCTGAGCTGGAAATCACTTTAAACGGCTTAGAATGCTCCTGTAAGCATTTTAAGCAGAGTTGTGCACTTTTGCATGAAAAGTCATATTTCAGCCTGAAACGTTGATTTTTCACTCTAAACTGCTTTTCTGAGCTGGAAATCACTTTAAACGGCTTAGAATGCTCCTGTAAGCATTTTAAGCAGAGTTGTGCACTTTTGCATGAAAAGTCATATTTCAGCCTGAAACGTTGATTTTTCACTCTAAACTGCTTTTCTGAGCTGGAAATCACTTTAAACGGCTTAGAATGCTCCTGTAAGCATTTTAAGCAGAGTTGTGCACTTTTGCATGAAAAGTCATATTTCAGCCTGAAACGTTGATTTTTCACTCTAAACTGCTTTTCTGAGCTGGAAATCACTTTAAACGGCTTGTTTCATCGTTAGAATGCTCCTGTAAGCATTTTAAGCAGAGTTGTGCACTTTTGCATGAAAAGTCATATTTCAGCCTGAAACGTTGATTTTTCACTCTAAACTGCTTTTCTGAGCTGGAAATCACTTTAAACGGCTTAGAATGCTCCTGTAAGCATTTTAAGCAGAGTTGTGCACTTTTGCATGAAAAGTCATATTTCAGCCTGAAACGTTGATTTTTCACTCTAAACTGCTTTTCTGAGCTGGAAATCACTTTAAACGGCTTAGAATGCTCCTGTAAGCATTTTAAGCAGAGTTGGGCACTTTTGCATGAAAAGTCACATTTCAGCCTGAAACGTTGATTTTTGCCTCTAAACTGCTTTTCTGAGCTGGAAATCACTTTAAACGGCTTAGAATGCTCCTGTAAGCATTTTAAGCAGAGTTGTGCACTTTTGCATGAAAAGTCATATTTCAGCCTGAAACGTTGATTTTTCACTCTAAACTGCTTTTCTGAGCTGGAAATCACTTTAAACGGCTTAGAATGCTCCTGTAAGCATTTTAAGCAGAGTTGGGCACTTTTGCATGAAAAGTCACATTTCAGCCTGAAACGTTGATTTTTGCCTCTAAACTGCTTTTCTGAGCTGGAAATCACTTTAAACGGCTTGTTTCATCGTTAGAATGCTCCTGTAAGCATTTTAAGCAGAGTTGTGCACTTTTGCATGAAAAGTCATATTTCAGCCTGAAACGTTGATTTTTCACTCTAAACTGCTTTTCTGAGCTGGAAATCACTTTAAACGGCTTAGAATGCTCCTGTAAGCATTTTAAGCAGAGTTGTGCACTTTTGCATGAAAAGTCATATTTCAGCCTGAAACGTTGATTTTTCACTCTAAACTGCTTTTCTGAGCTGGAAATCACTTTAAACGGCTTAGAATGCTCCTGTAAGCATTTTAAGCAGAGTTGTGCACTTTTGCATGAAAAGTCATATTTCAGCCTGAAACGTTGATTTTTCACTCTAAACTGCTTTTCTGAGCTGGAAATCACTTTAAACGGCTTAGAATGCTCCTGTAAGCATTTTAAGCAGAGTTGTGCACTTTTGCATGAAAAGTCATATTTCAGCCTGAAACGTTGATTTTTCACTCTAAACTGCTTTTCTGAGCTGGAAATCACTTTAAACGGCTTAGAATGCTCCTGTAAGCATTTTAAGCAGAGTTGTGCACTTTTGCATGAAAAGTCATATTTCAGCCTGAAACGTTGATTTTTCACTCTAAACTGCTTTTCTGAGCTGGAAATCACTTTAAACGGCTTAGAATGCTCCTGTAAGCATTTTAAGCAGAGTTGGGCACTTTTGCATGAAAAGTCACATTTCAGCCTGAAACGTTGATTTTTGCCTCTAAACTGCTTTTCTGAGCTGGAAATCACTTTAAACGGCTTGTTTCATCGTTAGAATGCTCCTGTAAGCATTTTAAGCAGAGTTGTGCACTTTTGCATGAAAAGTCATATTTCAGCCTGAAACGTTGATTTTTCACTCTAAACTGCTTTTCTGAGCTGGAAATCACTTTAAACGGCTTAGAATGCTCCTGTAAGCATTTTAAGCAGAGTTGTGCACTTTTGCATGAAAAGTCATATTTCAGCCTGAAACGTTGATTTTTCACTCTAAACTGCTTTTCTGAGCTGGAAATCACTTTAAACGGCTTAGAATGCTCCTGTAAGCATTTTAAGCAGAGTTGTGCACTTTTGCATGAAAAGTCATATTTCAGCCTGAAACGTTGATTTTTCACTCTAAACTGCTTTTCTGAGCTGGAAATCACTTTAAACGGCTTAGAATGCTCCTGTAAGCATTTTAAGCAGAGTTGTGCACTTTTGCATGAAAAGTCATATTTCAGCCTGAAACGTTGATTTTTCACTCTAAACTGCTTTTCTGAGCTGGAAATCACTTTAAACGGCTTAGAATGCTCCTGTAAGCATTTTAAGCAGAGTTGGGCACTTTTGCATGAAAAGTCATATTTCAGCCTGAAACGTTGATTTTTCACTCTAAACTGCTTTTCTGAGCTGGAAATCACTTTAAACGGCTTAGAATGCTCCTGTAAGCATTTTAAGCAGAGTTGGGCACTTTTGCATGAAAAGTCACATTTCAGCCTGAAACGTTGATTTTTCACTCTAAACTGCTTTTCTGAGCTGGAAATCACTTTAAACGGCTTAGAATGCTCCTGTAAGCATTTTAAGCAGAGTTGTGCACTTTTGCATGAAAAGTCATATTTCAGCCTGAAACGTTGATTTTTCACTCTAAACTGCTTTTCTGAGCTGGAAATCACTTTAAACGGCTTAGAATGCTCCTGTAAGCATTTTAAGCAGAGTTGTGCACTTTTGCATGAAAAGTCATATTTCAGCCTGAAACGTTGATTTTTCACTCTAAACTGCTTTTCTGAGCTGGAAATCACTTTAAACGGCTTAGAATGCTCCTGTAAGCATTTTAAGCAGAGTTGTGCACTTTTGCATGAAAAGTCATATTTCAGCCTGAAACGTTGATTTTTCACTCTAAACTGCTTTTCTGAGCTGGAAATCACTTTAAACGGCTTAGAATGCTCCTGTAAGCATTTTAAGCAGAGTTGGGCACTTTTGCATGAAAAGTCACATTTCAGCCTGAAACGTTGATTTTTCACTCTAAACTGCTTTTCTGAGCTGGAAATCACTTTAAACGGCTTGTTTCATCGTTAGAATGCTCCTGTAAGCATTTTAAGCAGAGTTGTGCACTTTTGCATGAAAAGTCATATTTCAGCCTGAAACGTTGATTTTTCACTCTAAACTGCTTTTCTGAGCTGGAAATCACTTTAAACGGCTTAGAATGCTCCTGTAAGCATTTTAAGCAGAGTTGGGCACTTTTGCATGAAAAGTCATATTTCAGCCTGAAACGTTGATTTTTCACTCTAAACTGCTTTTCTGAGCTGGAAATCACTTTAAACGGCTTAGAATGCTCCTGTAAGCATTTTAAGCAGAGTTGTGCACTTTTGCATGAAAAGTCATATTTCAGCCTGAAACGTTGATTTTTCACTCTAAACTGCTTTTCTGAGCTGGAAATCACTTTAAACGGCTTAGAATGCTCCTGTAAGCATTTTAAGCAGAGTTGTGCACTTTTGCATGAAAAGTCATATTTCAGCCTGAAACGTTGATTTTTCACTCTAAACTGCTTTTCTGAGCTGGAAATCACTTTAAACGGCTTAGAATGCTCCTGTAAGCATTTTAAGCAGAGTTGTGCACTTTTGCATGAAAAGTCATATTTCAGCCTGAAACGTTGATTTTTCACTCTAAACTGCTTTTCTGAGCTGGAAATCACTTTAAACGGCTTAGAATGCTCCTGTAAGCATTTTAAGCAGAGTTGGGCACTTTTGCATGAAAAGTCACATTT